>NC_089250.1:252800116-252917616 GCF_963930625.1 Muntiacus reevesi | reverse complement strand
TTGTAGGATTAAATCCTCAGGACAGTGCCTGACTCCGGCCCTAAGGAGGACTAACTAATAGTATTAGAGGACTAACTAACAGAGGAAGTTAGTATTATTTTTATCATTATTCTGCTACTGCCTGTCCTATTTCATGTGTCTACTGCATGATTCATACTTTCATGAATTCCTAAGCCAAAGCCCAGTGGGGTCCCACACCCAAAGATCCACATGCGGGGGTAGCTGCACAGCAGGCAAGACCCCAGGAAGAAAGAAAACGCAGAGGCCCTTATTCCAAGAGCAGGGGGAAATGCCTCTAGATAAAGTACTAGCATACAAAGCCTCTGCCTTTCTTCTGCTGTCTGTCCCTCGGCTTGCTTTGTGTTTTAGAATGATTACTTAGTGTCATTCATGGGGAGAGGACAGCCTTCATCTGGATGGTTCCATTTCCTGGCCAGGCGGGCAGTGAGGAGCTGGGACATGCTTCCGGAGGCACTGCCACTGTCCCCACGCTGCCCTCTGAGTGCTGCCGGAGGCCCTCTCTGAGAAGGTACAGAGCCACAGGTGGGGACGCTGGCTCTCGGCTGGGCAGGGTGAGGTGATCAGATCATGGTGGGGGGGTTGCAACCCAGCCTCAGGGAGTTGGGGGCAGTTGGGTGACTGGTTTTCAATCTGGGGACTGGAAAAACACTAATAACTTTTTTCTTCTTTTTAAGGCATAAAAGGCAAAGAAGAGTCATCTGATTTTCTCCCCTCTTTTGACAGGTATATGGTAATAGGATGATTTTATGTCTACAGAGGTCAGGGGTGAAAATCCACAACTCTCACCACATATATATGACTCGATTACAAAGAATGAAGGAAAAACAAATACAGGCCTTCTGGCGCTTTCCCATTTTAGCTTCCATCCCCACCTGACATACACACATACATGTTCATGTACCTATACACACAGATAGACGTGTATATGCACATATCCACATGTTCACATATAGTCAAGGCGTTTACGTCATGACTTGAATTTAAGCAGGAGAATGAAGGTGACTCAGAATGAGGGATTTCAGTACAGTTGCTCTGTACACCACCCACTCTCCCACCCAAATGACAAAATTGCCTAAAATGATAAAGCATAAATTAAGTCAAATGGGTTGCAGAATGGCAGGGACTGGAATTTTCTCCATGGAAACTGCAGGGTGCAGAATGTGGCCCTCCCGGGGCGGGAAAGCGCTTGGGTTTTCCTGAGGTGTGGGCTGGGCCCAGGGCCTGTGAACACGTCCTCTCTTCGGGGCCCTGATGTCCTCCCATACAGCAGGGGGCGCTGTCTGCAGGGGAATGCCTTGTCCCAGGAAGGATCTTGCTGCCTTGCCCCGTGCGACCCTTTTTTAAAAGTGCTTTCGGGTTTCTTCCTTTCATCTGAACTCCAGAAACTGCCTCAAGGTGGATGTTGTTGTTGCTCTCATTGCACACGGGACACACCTGGAACTCAGGAAAGTTGAGACACATGTCCAAGGTCACACAGCAAGAACCCATGTCACTCGTAGCCAGACTGTTTCATACCTGGAGAGCTAGGGAGTGGACATCGAGAAAGGATGGCTTTGGGCACTCAGTGCCCCACTGACCTTGGGCAGCCGCGTGTTCACAGTAAGCCTGTGCCCGTGATCTGACTGTTGCAGATCTGACTGTTGCATGACTGAGGTTCGGGGCTCAGAACCTCACAGTTTCCTCATTCCCACTCTTCCAACATTTGTCTAGAATCCTCCCTTTCCAGTTACGCCCTAACCCTGGATAAGCTGGCAACACGGGTTATAGCAATACAAATGATGATCCTAACATTCTCTGGGCGCTTACTATGGACCAGTCCATGTGCAAAGCACTTTACATGCCTGATTTCATCAAATCCTCATACTCACACCTCATACTCAACCATCTCAGAGTTCCCCCAATCTACTGTCTGCTCCAGCTGGGCTGGTCGTTGTGGAGGAGGAAGGAAGAAAGAAGAGGCAGGAGTAAGGTAAGCAAGACTCTTACTATACTGCCCAAGACCTCCCCCTCCAGGAAGGCTTCCTTGACCACCTCAGGCCCTATGATCTCTATTCTGACACGCAAATCTGTCCCCACTGTCCCTGACATGGTTTTGCAGCTGAGTCCAGTTTCCCTGCCAGTAGGGAGCTCCTGAAGGAACCATGAATGTCAAAGCACTTGTATGATCACCTGGTGATGCTAAGCCTATGTTTATCTTAAATACAGAACAAATATTTGCCTGTGAATAGGCCACCTTGACTTGGGATTTTACATGACCCCAAGGTCATTTTCTGCCATACTTCCCTGTATTCTACCTCAATTCCTCTCAGCAAGGGGACCCATCAGGACATGTTTTAGAGCCACCAACAAACCTTGGGAGCAGACTTTCACAGCCCTTTTTGTTTCACCACGCACCAGTGCCCAAGGTTATGGTTCTGTGGGCTGTGATTTACTGGGTTTTCTGGCAGTGTAGGGATAGGTTTTGCATCTGTTCTGTGTATGTTTGTGTGTCTGACTCCCTGACATGCATGAACGTATGTGTGCATGGGTATATCTGTGTACCTCTTGTTCATGCCTGTATTGATCTGCATGCATGTCTGCTTGAGTGTGTGCATCTGGGTGGTGTGTCTGAATGTGTGTATTTGTGGCCTGTGCCTGTCTGTCTCAGCAGTGTGTGCGTGTGTCTCAGTGGTGGTGTCCTTATGCAGTGTGCAGGGGTCTGTGTGCATGTGTGAAGTCACCAACAAGGGGGCAGTCACAGCTATTTTGAGGTCCCGAGCCATCACTCAAAAAGGAATGTGGAACAAAGTCGCTCATTGAGTTATTAATATGAAAGCTGGAGCCCTTGACGACAAATGATGATGACATGCTCTTTCAGAGGAAAGAGGAAAACGTTTCCAGCCCAGACGAGGCAGTGCAGGTTAGGGGAAGGAGTGAAAATGTGGGTGTCAAGGGTTTGAGACTGAGTCCCAGGCCTGCTACTGCCCTGTCCCTTTGTGACTTAGGGCTGAGCTTCTGAGCCTCAGCACCCTCATCCCATAAAATGGGCAAAACAGGGCAGCAGAATAAGGAGATGGCAGAGAAGACTGGCTCTGGATCCCAACTGGGCTCTGATTACTGGCTCTGTGCCTTCGTGGCCATGTTACTTAACCTCTCTGGACTTGAATGTCTTTATCTGTAAAATGGGCATAATAAAGGTACCCACCTTGTGGGGTTATAGGGTTAAATGAGAAAAATCCATGTAGATGCTGAGGGCAGCTCCTGACTCCTGGAAAAGGCTAACAGAGGCAACTTAGTACTACTTTTATCTTCACTCTGCCCATTCTATCTCACTTGACTTCATGAATTCCTGAGCCAAAGCCCAGGGACAGCAGCATAGCAGGCAAGACCCCATGAAGAATGAAAATGTGGAGCCCCTTCTTCAAAGAGTAGAGGAAAAATACCTTTAGGTGAAGGTATTAAAATGTAAGGGGCTTCCCCAGTGGCTCAGTGGTAAAGAATCTGCCTGCTGTGCAGGAGATGCAGGTTCAAACCCTGGGATGGGAAGATCCCCTGGAGAAGGGAATGACAACCCACTCCAGTTGGATTCTTGCCTGGAGAATCCCATGGACAGAGGAGGCTGGTGAACTGTAGTCCATAGGGTCACGTAGAGTCAGACACGACAGAAGTGACTGAGCATGCACTCACTAATATATAAAGCATTTGCTTCTCTTCTGTGGTGTCTCAATGTATCATGGTGTTTTAAGATTGCTATTTAACATCATTTCAAGTGAAGAAAAATTAAAACTGTATTATTAACAAGAATTGTATTGTCCACTTTATATTGTGTCATGCCAATTTTAAACGCAAATATAAGAGCATGTAACTCACTTGCAGAATCACCAGAATTACCCAATCTGGGTTTCATAACTCGTATATCCATGTGCATCTCATTCAGAAGAGAGGGAATGCTGCACAAAATGTACACGGCTGTTTTTATTTCACTTCTTGATACACACACATTCTCCCGACACTCTCTACGTTCAGTTTAGTGATGATTAAGTTATTAAGAATTTCAAGACGATGAGAGCAGAGCATTACCAACACAAGGCTCTTCTGAGCACAGGGCACTGGGAGGCTGCACCCCACCCTGCTTCTCTCTGGGTGAGTCTCAGCACGACCCTGACCTCCACCTCCATGAAAGCCGGGGACCAGGTGATAAACATGGCCACGTCTCCCGGCCAGATGCCTCTTGTGGAAGTCAGTGCACCAGCCAATTCCGCCCATGTTAACTCCACCACGTTTAGTCAGAGCACTAATTAAAATCCCTCCCATAAAAGTTGTTATCTCCCAGATGCTCTGTAAATTCTAAATGTGCTGCAGGGGTCCCCATTAGGATGTGCCCGTATGTGCAGGTATGGGGTTTATGGAGCATCCCTGGAAAGTGGGGTTGGGTGCTGCCGTTGGTGTGATGGGAACCCAGTGGTCCAGCTCAAGGTGGGACTGGAGCCTAGTGAAGGTGAAGGTGAGGCTGCCACCCCCCCTTCTCAGAGTCATGTGGAGGTGGCCCTTTAGGCGAGGAACAGAGACTGGTCAGCCTCAGGACTAAGGCCCACAGGACTGTACGTGGGGCAGGTGAACATGCACCGGCACAGCCCCCTAGGAGCTGCGGAAACTCAGGGGCACCTGGATCTGGCCCACAGGGTCAGGAGTCAGCCAGCTGCCAAATCCCCTGTGTGTGCAGTTCCTGCTATTAGTCAATTTCTGGGCACCTGCTATGTTCCAGGCGAAGTGCTGGACATACAGTATCTCATTTAATCCTCACAACCATCCCGCAAGAAAATACGTTATTGCCTTATTTTTCAGATCAGGAGACTAAAACAAAGAACAGCCCAGTTAGTAAGTGGTAGAGCTGCGGCTTAAACTCATGGGTGTGCCCTGCGTGAGGCCTCCCCTGGACCTCAGCCCCTCAGCAATCCCCTGGCTAATCCCGGGCAGAAGTCACCCATGGAAACCTCCCAGGAAATAGGGTCCGAGAGAGCCACCTGCGACTTGCCTTCCACCTCCTCCAAGTAGGGAGAACACTTTAAAATAGATTCTTCCATTTCTTTTCTTTCAAACAACAAAACAATTAATTTCTCTCGATAGAGATTGCTCCTGTGAAGAGCAATAAGGTGCCTCCCCAGGAGGCGTCATTATCCTGAAAACGTCAGTCTGGAATGGAATGGGGGCTCCCTCCGGGTGGAGCCTTTGCCAGCTGCCCGGCCTGGGCTCCCCGTGCACGGGTCCGGCCGGGCTGGGCCCCCAGAGAGGGTGCCCTTCAGGAGTGCCAGGCGGGGGAGTCACGTCCCTAGGCACCCCACGGACACAGGCAGTTACAGCCTTGGGAAGCCGCCACTCACCATAAAATGCCAAGCAGCCCAGCTGTCCACAACCGGTTCAAGCCGCCTGGCAGACTCGGTCAGAGGAATCCATAAAGAGGCCTGGATGGAAGAAGGGTGGTTAACGAGGTGTCTGCCTGCCATCACACTCGGAGACCCCACCTGCCTCCCAGGAGGAGGAAGGGAGAAGGGCCAGGAGCCAAGGCAGGGAGGGTAGAGGAGGAAGAGACTTCAGAGCCCAGGGCTCCCTAGACAACCTGGGCTTGCTGGCCGTGCCCTGGGCCCTGGGGAGGCTGCCCCTGCCCACCCCAGAGCGGGCCCTGCCCCGCCCTGCAGCAGCACGTGGGGGAGCCCGGCCACTGGCCCTCTGCTTCTCCTGAGTCTCCTGAGGGCCCGAGTCTGCCCCCCGGGGAACCAGTAAGACCTCCAGAGGTGGGACTGTTGGTGCAGGGGGTCCACACTGTGCTAATAAAGGCTCGATCAGACCCTCTGCTTGAAGAACAGGGACAGTCTTGTGTGCAATGGGCCTTCTCAGGAGCCAGGAAACGATGGCCCCTCCACCGAGGTAACAGGCGTGGGACTGAGGTCAGGGCGGGGTCTCGTGCCTGATAATCAGGCAGGAAGAAGCCTGATATCTGTGCATAAATGAGATCCGTTTGTCAAATACAAGTACCTCGTAAATGAAATGGCAGCTGGCCAAAAATAACCATGCCGCAGCCCCACGGATGCTCTGACGGGTTTCCACATTTAAGTGAGTGTGACTGTGCACGCCGGGCAGGAAATCCACCAGCTTCCATGAGAGCAGACCCTGGGGTCACAGCCCCCTGAAAAGATTCTACCGAATCAACTGGGGTGTGAGGAGGCAGGAGAAGGGCCCCCACCCGGCCATCCCAGTTCTGTGCAGTTCTGAGGATTCTCCCTTCGTGGGGCCCATGAACACAGAGGTCCTGTTTGAATGGAAAGTGAAAAGTGATGATGACCTCTGTGGGAATGTTATGTTATGTGTTAGTCGCTCAGTCGTGTCCAACTCTTTGTGACCCCACAGACTGTAGCCCACCAGATTTCTCTGTCCACGGAATTCTCCAGGCAAGAATACTGGAGTGGATTGCCTCTCTCTTCTCCAGAGAAACTTCCCAACCCAGGGATCGAGCCCTGGTCTCCTGCATCGCAGGCAGATTCTTTACTGTCTGAGCTACAGAGAAGTCTGTGAGAATATAATCAGATACAAGGCTCTTGGTTGAAATGAAGGGTCACACCACCACTGTTCCTGCATCCTACCCCTCAGGTGCTCACAAGAGGAATACTCCTGATCAGAATCGAACGTGAAGAGTGATTTTCCCGCAGGACTCGGCCATGATCAGGAGGGCAGAAATAGCTCATAAATAGGGCCCAATGGCAAGCTGGCAATACACTCTGTATTAACATGGGTTATGGCATAATCAATATTGTCATTAACTTCATCTGTAACTGGAGCTAATACTGACTAACAGTGGTCGAGCAAGCTTTATAAATAAGGTGTTCCTTGGAACTACAGCCAAAGGGAAGAGCCTGGGCCAGGCTGGCTTGCTGGCAGAGACTGCCAGGCATGCCCCTGAGAGATGCAGACTCAGGTACGGCTCCCCAGCGACAGGAAGCCTTAGGACGTCTTGCTGAAGGTGCTCGTTGGGGTCCCAGAAATTGGCATGGACAAGGCCTTCACAATGAAATGGAACCCCCAGTCTTCCAAGAAAAGATTTGATTTTGTACATAATTAACAATAACTTCTCCCCCTTTTCTCTTTATTACAGAAGAAAATAAGTTATTGATTTCAAGCACAAAGATAACTATTTGCATAACACAGCTGATTATATGCTGTATCTGGTCCAGATGGAATTAATTTGCTCGAAATATATTATATAATTTTCTTAAACAGGTAAAGATTGCATATCCAGGAATATTTCTAGTTGATTAGCAAAGCCCCCGATCTCATCACACACTGGCTTAGGAAGACACATTGAATCCCCTGCATGGTCAGAAATGAACTATTTCTGAAACCAATTCAATAAGAGAACTAAGAAATTTAGAAAAGGCACGGGAGGGGGAAGTGTCTCTTATTCAACAGACACCTGAATCGTGCTCCTCGTCCTATGTCTCGTGGCCTAATTATTTCAGAAGGCTAGTTTCCCAGGTCAGGCATATTCATTTTTAGCCTTAATCACCTCATTTCTCTTGCCTACAGATCGTGGTGCACATTGTAACGTACAATCCTTGCTGGGCCTTCAGGTCAAATCTGTGTCCTTCAGTTTGCGCTTCCTTTCCCTTTGTTGAGATGCAGAAGAAAGAAGTTCAAGGCAGTACTGCCAAGTAGCAGCCCCTCTTACGGGTCAGCCAACTTCTCTGCCCAAGCTGCTGAGGACATGGCCTGCAGTTAGCTCCCTGCCAGGCTGACTCCCTCCCCGGACTGCTAGGAGCCCTGGCACACTGCTGTGGTAACTCACATCTTAGTTTCTGAAGAAATCTGGGACCAATATGACCTCCTGCTAAGATCTGATAAAACCAGGTGGTGCGCAAGCACGTGTCTATTATATTATTTTTAGTCACTGCGTTTGACTATATTTCGTAATAACCCATAAATTTAAAAATAACTTTGAAGGGAAGGTAGCAGATGAAGTCTTTATATTGATCAGACCTTGTAAATGACTAGATCCTATGCCTCACTTTACATAATAACTGTAAATGTAGGGATAATAGTGCATTTATTTGTATTTATAGTATTGGGCACTTATGATTCAATCGAACTTACTTGTGTTAAAAGATCTGGCTCTTTTCCATAAGGGGACAATCCTGACGCAGGAAAACTCTTTAGAAGCTGTCTTGCACAGTTCACCCATTTACAGAGTTCAGAGCAGGAGTCCTTGGTCGCAAGTCCAGAGCCCCCTGGCTCCTGGAGAATGTATCTCCAAATAACGTTTAAATAACCTGTGACTCACCCTCCCTCCCCTGCTGGGCTCCCTGACAGCGGATCAATTTTTTAGAACTGGAAAGTTTGGCTTCGGTTTTTGCCAAAACTGGAGACCCACGTGAGGCCTCTCCCTGAGCCCAGCAGACTGTGTGACGAATTTCCGAGTCCCAGACAAGCCCCAGGTGAGAGTGGCGGCATAGGAAGCCTAAATAAGTGGGGCGGGAGTTCTCTGGAGGTGTCTTCAGAGATCCAGAAGGGAAGGTCTCACATCCCAGGCCTGTAACTCAAAGAGCCCCAAGAGGGCAACCAGCGACCCTGCTGGTCCTACACTCGCCCTGCTCTATACCCTTGCACATCCTTCACACCTCTAGACGAGGCAGGGGCCGCACCCACTGAATCAGGAGTGTATGCTACTGCTTTGCCGAGAAGAGCAAATTAAGACATTTTCCCAAGTGATGAGATCTTCGGTCGATGCTTACAAAAAGCAATTTGCGTTTCCACCAGACCCTCCATGGCCTCGTCCTCAGCTGGGACATGTGAGAAAGCGATGGTTCCTCAGCTCTCCGTGGCTGGAGAGCAGGCATTTGCGCACTAAATGAGGTGCTACCGATGTGTATTTATATTGCTTCCCGAGCCTCTGCACACACAGTAGCGAGCCTCGATCTTTGGAGGAAAAAAAAAAGAGGGGACTTAATAGAAAGAGATCTTTTTATTAAAAAACCATGAATACAACTGCATTCATTCAACCTTAGAAATGTTGTGATGGCTTTTCAGCATGGCAATATATTTAGATGGGAATATGTCATTAATATAAACAGCAGAAAAGAAACTATTAAACTAACACAATTTGAAACTGAGCAAACCCAAGTGTTTGATTAAAGTTTTTATACATTCTGTACACTTGAGCAGGTAACATAGAACCTTAGTATTTTTGTTGATTTTTAATTTGCTCAAGGTGTGACATCTGAAATGTGAAAATTTCACTAATTTGTATTCGAAATTAGAAGGCATATCCACAAGGAGAATTTTCAGTCTGATTTTCTCAACTGTCTTTAGACTTTACAGAGAGGTCTACAGCAGAAGAGTAACTCAATTTAATGTCAGCCCGTGCGAGAGGCAATCTCCTCTTTCCCCATGCTGCCGTGCAGTACTCAACTTGTTGGAGTTGAGTTGAGTGTAAATACATATGGTGAATATTAACTTTGAGGATCCAGCTTAATTCCATATATGTTTTAATGCCTGCATGTTTTTCCAGAAAGTTTTCAAATTTTAAAAATCCCTGGTTCCTTGGGTCATGTGTCTTCTTTAATGGGTGGGTTTATTTTTCCATGATTGATAATGAGTGGAACATCTCCCTGCCCCCCAAACATGCAACCATGCCTGAGGCTCAGAAACGACTCCCTATTTGAGGCCAGGCAAGGCCCATCCTCTTCAGGGAATCCGAGTACTCTCACATTCTGGGAAGAGGACTGGGTCCAGCCTGCACTGGGCCCTCCAATGCTTTCATCTTGGACACACTCACCCATGCTTTCAAAACTATCCCCTGCAGGAGACTGACAAAGGAGTAGGCTGGTGGACTGGAGGGGATTGTCAAAAATGTTTCTCATAGAGCTGGGAAGCCAGACACTGCCCCTCAGCAGGCAGAAGCTCACCGGGCTTACGGAAACGACTTACTGTAATATGACGATTTGAATGGCCAAATTACAGCAACACATTTTCATTCTAATCACAGCCGCTGGAATTCTGATATGCTGACACCCAGAATTATTGCTCTGTCATTAAAAAAAAAAGAAGAAGAAGAATGAGTAGAAATGTTTTGAATATTCCCCTCCAACATACAAACCAATAACAACGCAGTGGGCCCATCTGACTTGAGGGCAGCCACCGGCAGGCCAGGCAAGGCAGTGGATGCTGTTGGAGGAGGCATTCACCACACAAAGTTTTTTTTGTGGGTAGCTTCATTTTGAGTGTGAATCATCAAACAGGGCCTAATCTGAGTGAAATACCTTTAAGACTTCTCCTTCTTAAACTCTTGAAGATCTATCTTGTCTGCTGCAAGGAGCCTCATTTTCATGTTGGAACAGATGGGGCAAAATTGTCATTAACAGAAACTGACAACTCTAAAACTGAAATATAGATTTAGAAAGGAATCTAATGAATTAAATCAATGTTATTGCAGTGAAAGCCAAAGAAATTATTAGTGATTTGTAAAGTTACCCTGTATTTTAACCTCAGTATATTTTAGTCTGGGCCATTTTAACATTCACAATACTTTTTCACTGTCGTGGTTAATGTCTAACTGTGCAATACACTCATCTTAATTTATCTTCTCCTCCTGATACGACAGCGGCAGGATGGCTAAGCCCCAGCTCTGGACGCTTCCCGGCTCTTGTCTGCAGCACGGAGGAGCCCTGCCCCCACAATCTGAGGCCTTGTCATGACCTTGTGGGGTCTCTTCAAAAATATGCAAGAGTGGGCTTGTGGTATTTTTTCAGATTTTTTTATTTTTTCAGAGAGGAGAATCTGATTTTAAAAACAACCTCAAACTCTAAGGCTGTTTTAAGTAATAAATGGGAGGAAAAACATTTCCAGCTGTCCAATTTCTAGATACTTTTCATGATCATATCAAACCAATTACAAAAACCAAACCCAGAACACCCTTGGCCTTCCTGCTGCCGAAAGCCCAAGGGAGAACAAAGCAGAAAATCTCCTGGGTGGGGTGGGGTGGTATCTGGGGTCCTGGGTCCCCGGGGATCACCCTGGGCCTGCTAGATCTCCAGTTGTACTGACAGCCCCTAAAATATTCATTCATTCAGCAAATACTGATGGTATTCACTTCACAGGGCACCGTTTTAGTCCTGAAAACACAAGAAGGACATACAACCAAGATGGACGAGGTCTCAGGCTCTGAGGCTTCCTTTCTACTTGGGATAGACGTAGGAGACATGCAATTAACAAGAAAACAAGCAGGTTCACTTCAGTGACAGGAACCTGAAGGAAGGTGAAACTGGGATGGGATGGGGAGGCTTTGGAGGGCATAGTCAGGGAGGCCTCCTAAAGGAGGAGGTATTTGAACAGAGACTTGAATGATGAAAAGGAGCCAAGTGAATAGTTGGTGGGAAAGACTTGCTGGCAAAGGGAAAAGGGAAGAGCAAGTGCAAAGGCCCTGGAGTCTGAAAAAAGCACATGAGTTTGCAGAACAGCAGAAAGGTCAATGCGTCTGGAGCTCCGTGAACAATGGGGAGAGGCTGGGTAGACGATAGCAGGTAAGGAGGAAGATGACGGCTCACAGGCCTCAATCTGTTCTAGGATGGAATCTCCAGGATGGAATGGAAGTGGCCCACATCTTGTCACCTACACTGAGGCAGCCCAGGACTGTGTTCAGAGCCTGGGGCACCTGGATGCTCAGGCAAGCCATGTCCTGATAATAGCCAGCCTCACCTGGACGTCTCTCTCTCCCCTCTGTTCCGTAGGAACCAGTCAAAGCTGTGCTTATTGAATAACGTCTGGACTCTACACTTGGGCATTCAGGACCTGGGCAGAAAGCCTAGGTCATCCCTATCAGCACGCTATTATTCCCTAAAATCCATGCCAGGCAGACAACCCACCTGTCTTCAGCCCTTCCCTACCTCCGCCTTCCCAACTTCTTTTCATCTGTGTTTGTGTTCCACTCTTATAAGACCAGATCCAACTTCACGCCATCCATTAAGCTTTGCCCTGGCCCTGAAAACTGCTTCCTACAGGCTCCAGGGCTTCTACCCCTGTGGGGTCCCTCAAAGTCATGTCTGTAGGAGGCCTTGGTTCCGATTTTGCTTTTGCCACCTTGACCAGTCTCTGCAGATTGCTCCAGAGCAGACTGTTTGGGTGAATTCCTCAGTCGGAAACCCAGGACACCCTCCATCCCTCGCTCCCTTCACGCTGCAGAGCCTGTGTCAGGAAGTCCTGGCACTGCCAGCTCCCCAGTATACCTCCAACCTTTTCCTTTCATCTTCACTTCTTCCACCCTCATCCAAGCCTTCATTAGCCCTGACCTGGGCTGGCTCCCTGCTTCCTTCTACATAGCCACCAGAAGAACTTTTGGTGCGTAAAATACACATAACATAAACGTTACCATTTTAGCCATTTTTCAGTGTATAGACCAGTGTCAGTGCATTTACATTGTTGTGTAATCCTCACTACCATCATCTCCAGAATTCTTTCATCTTGCAAAACTGACACTGCAGTAATTACATAATAACCCCGCTTTCCCTCTGCTCCCCAGCCTCCGGCAAATACCATTCTGTCTCCATAAATGTCTAGGAACCTCATATATACGGAATCATATAATATTTGTTCTTTAGTGAATGGCTTATTTCGCTTAGCGTAATATCTTCACTCTGTTATAGCATGTCAGAATTACCTTCCATTTTAACACTGAAAAATACTCCACTGAATGTATATAACACATTGGTTTATCCATTCATCTGTCGATGGACACTTGGATTGCCTCCATCTTTTGGATATTGTGAATAATACTGCTATAAAGGTGTACAATACTGCTATAAGGTGTACAAATATCTGATACCACGCTTTCAGTTCTTTTGAATACATACCCAGAAATGGAATTGTTGGATTGTATGGTAATTGTATGTTTGTTTTCTTTTTTTTTGAGGAACTGCTTTATCATCTTGCACAGTGGAGAGGGGTTTATTTTTAGCACAGGCAAATCATGTCAGTCTTCTCTTAACCCCTCTGGTGGCTCCTCACTGCACTCAGAATAGAACCCAGACTCCTCCCTCTGGCCTTACAGACCCCACCTCTCGTGCCCCTCTCCCCTGCATGCTCCAGGCATACAGGCCTCCATGTGCCCTTTCACACTCCTGCTTCCTCCCTGCCACAGGACCTTTGCACTTGCTCTTCTATCTGCCCAGCTGCTCTCCCAACTCACCAGCTGGCTTCTCACCTCATTCAGTCACTGCTTCTGCGTTGCTTCCTCAAAGAGACCTTCCTTATCCCCTCAGCTGTAGGTCCCACCAGCAGTGCCCTATCTCATCCCCTATTTAATTTTCTTCATTACACTAATCATCACCCCCAAAACTATGGCATTGTTTTGTCCATTCCTGGCTTGCCTCCCTCCACCCTTGCCTCAACCGTGATCTCCCAGGGAAGAGTAGTCCTGCAGATTTGGTCAGCTGTGTCCACCTAGCCCTTCACCCAGCTCCTGGTTCATGGTGGGAGCTTACTCATCAACTGTGAATCAGATGGGTGAGCATCCCACAACCCCCTTTCAGACCCGATTTCTCCAGAGAACCTTTTGGGCAGCACCGAGGGGAGGACCTCACTGACCTGTCTCTCCTCTGCATCACTTTGCCAGCTCTGATCACTAATTTGTGACCATTTATGGGGTGTCCTTCTTCGCCTCCAGCCTGCGAGCCCCTGAGCCCTGGCCCGCATCTGCCTCAGCCCCCATGGGACCCCGAGCCCCTTTCAGAGCTGGACCTGGAGAAGGAGCTCAGTAAACATCCAGAGACTTGGGTTGGAAACCTCCCTGGAGGGCAGGCGTGTTCCTCTGGGTGAGCCTGGGGACTTTGCTGACGCCCTCTATGGTGTCTGCAGCCCCAGCCGCGGAACTGCATGGGTGCCTCACCCAGTCCCGGCAGGGAAGCAGCCAGGCTGCCAGCAGCTCCACCTTCTGCTGAGACCCGGCTCAGACATGGGAGAGGACAGCGGCCCGGAGCGAGGACGTGAGGGGAGACCTGAGGGCTGACTCCCAGTGGGCCTGGCCCGGGAGGAAGCCTCTGCTTCTTCGGGCTGTGAAGGGCACCCACCCTGGGGAGCAGTGACACTTAGCAATCCCCACCTGGGGGCTTTCCATGCCCCCAGAGTCAGGGACTCTGTTTTAAAATTTCTGGGGAGAAGATCCAAACTAGTCGATGCCTCAAAAGACCTCAGACATTAAAATGGTTGTCACGGCTCCTCACTTCCCAGTCCAGGCCTTTGGACTGGTCTCTGCACGTGGCCGCCAGGGCGGCTGGCTCTCCAGCCACAGGCTCCCCAGCAACGGCCCTCTGAACAGGTCTGTCCAGGGGGGAGGCTGCATGTGCCCCTTTGAGTGACTCAACACAGCGTGGCCCCTGCTCCGAGAAAGGAAATGCGCGGGCTCCTAGGCCTCAGGTGGGCTTCACCTGCTCACCAGTCTGACCAGCAAGGAGCACTCAAGGGGTGGGGGACGGAGAAACCCAACTGGGGGCCTCTCGCTCCCCTTTCTAGATACGGAATCACAGGCCTTAGCTAATCAACCCAGCTCCAATGGCATCAGGGGAAAGGGAGAATCAGGGAAGGTGGAAAGTGACCCCCACCCCCCCAGCACATGGCCTGTCTGGCTGAGCATTCATCGTCCTGCCAAGGCCTGGTCCTGCCCAGTGATCGGATGAGACACTTCTCCAGCCCTTGGGGGCAAAGGGAACGTTGAATGAGACTCGGGGTACTTGGCCTCATCCCAGGCCCACCCTTGACATGCTGTGCATCACTGTGAAGTCACTGAACCTCTCTGAGCCAATCCCTCTTACATGAAGTGGGAGTGGTACCAGTCACATTTCACCCTGTAGGCTCACTGTTCAGATTAACAGCCTCGTGTACACAGAGCTTGTACTCAGGTACTTGGAGCTCTTCAGGGCCACCCACACCCTCTCTCATTGTCACTGTCATCGAGGTCTTCGAGGGCCCTCGGCACTCTCTGAGACGGCATTCTGCCGACATTCCTTACAATGCCAGCTTTACCACGGCTCTGCATGGCTGGTTTTGTCTTCTCCGTGTTTTGGGGTGAGGAGACAGAACTCGGGGTGCGGAAGGCCTGGCCCAAAGTCACACAGCTTTGATTTGAACACAAGTTGGCTGAGATCTCAGCTCTCTGGCCCCGTCGGCACCCACTGTCAGGTCCTGGCAAGAGACGCGCAACTGTGTCCCCTGGGGACGAAGCCTGCGGTGTGTGCTCAGGAGATGCTGGGAGCCCCTTCTCCAGGCCTCTCTCCGCAGGTACCAGTGGAGAGGTTACCCCACGTGGCAGGTGGGTAGTTTGTGTTTCCCTGCCCTGCTTTGTGTAGCACCAAAAGGAACAAACACAGATTGAGATGAAGTCCCTGCCAGCTCGCGTGCCCTGCAGCACTCCCCTCACCAGCCCTCTGGCCCAGCCAGCTCTCGGGATGGCAGCCTCCTTCCCAGGGCCTCAAGGGAGCCTGGGGAGAAATCCAGACCCGGGCTAGCCACGTAAGAGTCGGCAATGCCTGCCCTGTAGGACAGGGTTGGGGGGTTGGAGGTGAAGTCTCATTCTCTTACAGGTGCCCCCCACCTTAACACAGAAACAGGAGCTGTGACTGACCACCGCACCCTTCATTTCAATCCAGTCACCCTTCCTAAGGGCATTTCTGCATCTGCTGTAAACTCACTGTTGGGGTTCAGAGCTTGCTATGTTTCTGATTTCCTTTGGCAGTAGGAGGTGGAGTGGGGGAGGGCCATACATTCCTCTGAGACTGGAAGACTAAGGGATAAGTATCTCTCCTCTAAGAGGTAGGTATCCTTTGACTGGACAGTGAAAGACATTGAACTCATTATGTTTTCCTTTTTTGCTTTGGCTGCCAGGAAGCTCAGAAACAGCATTAATGTCTAATTTTAATAGAGGTCCCTCTCTCAATTTTGTCTTTTGCCTCTAGCCATCTTATTCTGTCTATATCACACGCACGGTAAAGGTGCTGGTGGGAGAAAGTCTACACATCTTGGATAAATCTACAGTGGAAGACCCACCCCTCCACTCCCCCCACCACCACCCAGGGTCCTCTCCCAAGGCTCTCTCCCATGCTGGAGTCTAGCCCCCTGCATTTACCACTTTGTCACACCAGAGAGCTCTGGTCATGTTTTTCACTCAGCATTCCTGTCCTACTTCAAGCTGAGTCTCCCTGTCCTCTGCATAGGCTTGTGTTTCTGCCTCAAATGTCATGTCTGCCAGCACACAGGTGTCAGAAAATCTTGTTTAAGCACAGAGCAAGAGCAAATTTTCTCTCTGTGATGGTGTAGAGTTCAGCCTGCTATGTGGCCGTGACTGTTCCCTCTAAAACATGTTTCACGGGGTGATGGACTGCCCTGCCTTGGATTCAAAAATGAAGCAAATTTTCCTTTACTAATTTAGTCACATACAACAATAAATCCCGGAAATATGTCTTATGTATATTTTGCATTACCTTTTGCAGACAAATACAAAAACATGGTCAACATTTGCAATAAAATTATCATAGAAATGCCATCTCAAATCTTATTTTCTTTTTTCCAATGTGCATTTCACAAATAACTTGTATTAAAATTATGTTTTACAGAGTAGAAATAGAAAACAAATACCCCTGGTAATTTAAATAGGCATTTGCATAACATGACTAGAACACTTTAGAAAAACGCACAGCATCGGAAAATATGAGTTCAAAAACACTTAAATACAAGTGATTTTAATAAGTCTAATATGAAAAATGCCTTTTAGCTGTATTAATTAGTGAATTAAAATGTGTTGATCTTGGAATATTTTCCAACTAACAGGTTTGGGGATTGGTGTAGGTTTTTTTCTTTCTGTTTGTGAGGGAACGTTTCCATTCATTAAACACCACCACGGGGCCGTCCTGGAAGTGTTTCTGCAGGGATCTGGAGAGAGGCTGAAGCCAAGCTCATGCCGGGTAACAGGGAAATACAACTGCATGAGGGGCCAGTGGAATAAATGTCAGATGCCAGGGGTCCTGGGTCTGACCCACTTAGGTGCAACGTGAGACTGAGTGGTTCCCCTGCACCAGACCTCTCAGGACCTGGGTACCCAGATGTGGGCAGGGAGAGGTGGAGAGGAGATGGCGCAACCCACAGAGCCCACTCTGACTGATGTCAGGGCATTTGCAGATCCAGCTCCATCCATTCCTTCTCAGGAAGGACCTGCCCAAACACAAGGGTTTGCTTGTATGTGGACCCTTTGTGCACTGAGACACTGATGACATATGCTGTAGACATTTTCCTTTGTGGATTTTCTCCCACAATTTTCTCTCTTTCCATTGCTGGGTTGTTCCCTGGTTTGGTACATCAGGTCAGCTCTAGGCAGGTCCTGTGAGGCACGTGGCCTGACAGCCACAGGGCACAGATGGAGCTGAAAGGGTGCACAGCCAGGCCCCTTGGAGATGGCTGCTGCTTCTGTGGAGGAGCACACTGCCACTTAAGGATTCGGGCTCTGTGCGGTGATTGCTCAACAAAAACGAGGAAGATGCATATTTATTTCTTCAATTTAGTTGGAATACCCTTCTGAGAACCCACAGTGGAGGCACTTTCAGTGCACAGCTTCTGAGCTGTTAAAATTTTCATTCCAGGTCCCCAGGAAACAGTGCATTAAAACACATCACTGCATCCTCACATCATCAAAACTCCTCTCTTGCCCAGTTTTCCCAAGAACGAGTAGAAGAAATGACAAGGAATCTTTGGGGCCTGGGCTGTAGGGAAAGGCCCAGCAAGGAAGAGGCTAGAGTTGATGGCCCGGCCAAACCACAGCTGCTCCATCAAATGTCCTGTCTCGGGGGATGGTCTTAACCCACCTGGCTGCAGAAGCTGCCGCCAACTGAGTCCCTCTAGCTCCAAAGGCTTCTCCAGCCACTCAAGTGACGTGGATCCCCTCCATTTGGTCATCACGTCTCCTGAGGACCTTCTGGACTCTAACGGTTTCTCCAGCTTTCCTTGTTTTTAATGACCTTGATAGGCTTGAAGTTATCTTGGTCACTGATCAGCTATTTTGTAAAATGTTCCTCAATTTGGGCTTGTCTGATGTTCTTCTCGTGCTGAGACTGAAATTATGGGTTCTGGGAAGGAAGACTACAGAGATAAAGTACTGTCTTTTATCATAGCCAATCCCATCGTACCGTCAATACCACTTATGACTGTTGATGTTGACCTTGATCATCTGGCTAAGGCCAGATTTCTCCACTGTAAGGTTATTCTTTCTTATCCCCTCTTACTATACTGTGTACTTTGGAACAAATTCACTATGTGCAGCTCATGCTTAAGGAAAGTGAATTTTAACCTACCTGACTGAGGGTGAATAATCTACATAAATGATTGGGAATTCTTTTGTTTAGGAGATGTCTACTCTCTCCATTTATTTGTTTAATTCAATTATTTATCTATGTCCAAATGGACACATGGATATGTATTTTATTCTTTGGGTTGTAATCCAATGCTACCTTATCTATTTTGTGGGTCAGATTGTTCCAGCTTTGGCCTTTAGGAGTTCTTTCAGTTGGCTCCTGTATCATTGTGACACTCAGCCCCTATCATGCACATCTGTGTAGATTGAAAACTTTCTAATTTTCTGACACTCTAAGATGCTTCAATCTCATCTTGTATATTTCCTATTTCAGTCCTAGAATTGGCAATTTCTGCAAGAGCCATGGTTCCTATCTCTGAGAATGGTAATAGAAACCAAGGTCTGGGTGCAGATGTGCTAGTTTTTTCTGGGCTGTCATTACTTCTTGGCCCTTTCAGCTGACAAAACAAGGAAATGTATGTGTGTATATTATAATAACCCCAGCATACACACAGATTTAGAAATATTTCTACATGCATCCATCTATATCTATATTAAGATAAATGAGCTGACAATCTTGTTCCCAAATCTGTTCCAATGCTGTGGATCTTTCCAGCTTTCCCACTTGCATGTCTATCAGGTGCCCACTTTCCAGGTGGAGAGAGAAAGGCCCCGAGGTGGCTCATTGTCACAGCTCAGCTCAGAAATGGACAGTAAAGCCCATACTGCGTGGCCTGCTCCAAAAATGCAACTGCCCTGGGTTAGTGGGTGGAGGGTGGGGACCATGCTTGCCTGGTGAGGAGGGGGAGATGGTAGAGTCTTACCCAGGCAGCAAGAAAGCTCAGGTCCAACAGTTTAGAAACTCCAACAGTAGTTAACCGAAAGGGCAACTAAAAGCTAGTCAGCAAAGAGTCACAGCCTTGGGACACTCAAATTTCCCTTGTCCCATCACCTTGATTAACCTGGCCCGGAAGTGAGCCCTAGGCAAGCCCAGTGGAGCTGATGCTGGCTGCTGCCTCTCTCAGACCTTAGCTTCCCAGCACATCTGCCAGGACCAGACACAGAGGTTCCACCTCACTGACCCTGAGGGTGCTTCCAAAGCCTTGGAAGACCCTTTGCCCTCACAGCCTAGGTAACCAACATCCTGCGAGCAGGCCTTATGCAGGAACTGATGGGACTGGGCGCACAAACATCCCAGCTTCCTCCCAGGTAAGAATATTCCAAAGCTTGTGTCATAGTACCTCCTGAGCTCCCATGGGACCTTGCTTAGCAGCCTCTTCCCTTCTTTCACACCCCCCTCCCTCCCAAATAAAAACACTTACACTGCACCTTTGTCTCAGGGGGTTGCTTAACCGGGACCCCAAAACACGTTAGCCTTTCTTACTTGCCATCTGGAATCCAAGACTGCTGCAGCCCAAAGTGCTCACTCATCCTCAGAGCATGGCCGTCAGCTCTGTCCTGCCTCCGGCAGGTGGAGGCTTCGGGGGCAGAGGCTCTGGACCAGCTCAGGCTGCCAGGTGACCTGGGGAAGGCGGAGATGGGGGTGCAGTTCTGGGGGTCACTCCTACTTGCTCACGGTGGGGAAGGGTTAAGAGAGAGCAGTGCAACCCTGGGGTCTAGCTGCAGAGGCCCTAGGAAAAAGAAGAGGAGGCCCGGCTTAGTTCTCAGAGCCATTTTAAAGCCATCTTTTCTAGCGTGTGAGGGGAAGGGAGCTCCATTTTTCAGCTCAGGTAGAAGAACCGGTGGCATCTGAGCTCACACCTGCATAGCCTCTGTGACGTCCCCACAGAGGCTCCATCAGTCAGAGCAACACGCCGGTGTCCCATGAAGGGCGACAGTCAACTGACAGATCGAGCTGCGCCCATATGGAGTGGCATGCTGCCTTGCCCCCCCATCCCAAGAGCAACAGCATTTGTCAGGAAGCTCCCCGTGGGCCTGAGAAAACGCGGTCTCTGATTCACCGGAGCCTCTGCACACTCTCGCTTGTCAGAGGCATGGCTCTGCCACTGGCCCTTCATGGCCTGGGCTGACCTGTGAATTTTGTGCAGGAAGCCCACACACACTTACCGTGGGCACATACACGCATGCACACACACACATGCAGCTGTCACACGTCCACCCAGCCCCCACTAAAGAGAAGAAAAAAAAAAAAAAACCCTTTTGCTTTTCTAGACAAAGTCCTTTTCTTTCACAAGTTGTTCTTGTCTGATCGGCCCCCAGCTGTACCCTCAAATCCCCATGGCCCTTCCAGGGGCCACCTGGGTTTGCCCCTGGGGCTCTCCAGACAGCGGCTCAGGGCTCATGTGAAATTCCGCGTTGACTTTAGAAGGATTCTGTGGTGTCCTGATTACCACTCTGTCCTTATGAACTGGATTAGAGGGCCCTTAACAGATAATGCCTGGAGTCCTCTCTGCTTGTCGGACATTGAGCAATTATGAGCGGGGTCTTAAGAGATAAGTGAAACAGTGATGCCTCAGCCAGGAGCTCAAAAGGTGGTTCCAGGGAGGCTTTCACAACAATACCCAGTGCAGGCGGGAATGATTGCCCTGGCTTTGGATGCTGAACTATGAGACTCTCGGTGAGATCTTTTCATATCGGGATAAGACCTGGGTAGCTCTTAATCCCTTAATTCTACCAGTTGGCCAGGAGCTAGAATTGGATTTGGAGCCTAAGGGAGGAAGAGGGGGAAAAATCAACAGAGAAATTTTAAAATCTTCATTGTTGGGCCCAGCCAGGGGTCATGCCAGGAGCACGACTTTGGAGAGGGATGCCAATGGGCTCCCCTCCATGGAGGGGTGTCCAGACTCAGGGTGTCAGGCTGCCAGGGGCCCTGGTTACCAGAAGGGCATGCTATGAGGGCAGGAGGGTCTTGGACTCGTGGGGCAGGAAGCAGTGGGTGCTTCCCGCATACTGACTCCCCATAGAGTAGGAAGAATAACCACCTTTGTAATGAGCAACTGATACACCCCTCCATCTATGTGAAGCATTTATAGAAGCATCTTTGGAGAACCAATAACTGGGCAAAATGAAAAGTGTGCCGTGGTTCACTCTGCCCCCTAAACATGATTCCACACGGCAGCTCCTCCTCATTGCCTGGAACTGCAGCCCCCCTGTTCCACAGGCCCTTTAGCAGCATGGGGGCCAAGGAGGTCTCCTTTAGAAAAGAGAAAATGGAATGAGAGGCAAGGATGGGGTCAGAGGTCCCACAGGGAGGCCCTGACCCCTGAGAGCCTCATGTTGGAGTCACTGATGCAACAAGCCTCACTGGAAACACCCTAAAGGCAGGTCAGAGGCCTTGACCGCAGCCTTGGAGAAGCATCTACTGCAGGGCCTCATTCATTCACTCATTTTCTCAGCCTGCTCTGTGCCATACCTGGGCTCTGTGCTGGGGCAAAGCAACCGAGAGCTTTGATCCTCCCCTCCAAGACCCCACAGGCCAGAAGGGGAACAGAGGTGGGAATTGCCAGTTACAAAGCAGCGTGGCTGTGCTGGACAGGGGAAAACCTGGGGGGCCGCAGGAGCACGGAAGACCCGGGTACCTACCCAGATTGGGAACTGAGTGCTGCTGATGGGGTAGGAGCTGCCAGGAGAACACACTGTCCCATTCCCTGTCCTGGATCTTCAGAGGCTCTGAGGTAGGACAGGTGAGGGAGGGACTGTGAGAGGGAGAAGAGCAAGCATCCATCCCCGTGTCACCCGTAACAGGAATAAATCAGTCTTCGAAGATTATTCTTCTGCTCCAGACATTTGAAGCCAGAATCTCAAAAGGGAAGAGACTGAGACAAGATCTAGGGCCCCTAAGCCCCACACAGAGCCCACCTCCCCCAGCAGAGGGCTGCAGCAGATGGATGGATGACTGCTCCACAGCTGGACAGCTACTCAGGCCAGCAGATTGCAACCCAGGACCCTGTGGGATGGATGAGGAAATGATTTCCAGAGAAAGCAAACTGGCCTATGGACACAGGAATGGTGCACAGAGAACCCCCTGGAACCAGGTCTCTGGGTTTCCAGTCCAGGTACATTCAGGCCTCCATCCAGGGGCATCACACGGCAAGAGCAGGAAAAGAGCTGGGAAGGCTTCACACTGTCTGTACCCCTTCTTTGCTGCCCCTTCTCGTGTCCACAGAGGACGCCTTCCCTGCACACAGAGGCAGATGAGGTAGAGGTCAAGACCTGGTGGGAGGGGAGGGCACCAAGAGATACCACCATTCATTTTGCCATCTGACTACATGGTGACTGGTCCTTGAGAAGTGTTTGGTTAATGGATTTCTTCTTTTTTTTTTTTAGGATGAAATATCCTCGGTTTTCAAGGTGGACTCTTAGTTGCAAATGACCAAATCTCAATTTAAACTGGAAATAAAAGGGTGGAAGGCAGGAAGTTTCAGGTTCCTGGAAAGTCCAGGAGTGGGCCTGGTATAGCTTCAGGCATAGCTGGATCCAGGCACTCACCTCCAGCCTCCGGCTTCTTAGCTCTGCGTGGCTACTCTCTCAGCCCAAGCTGAGCAGCAAGATGGCATGCTATAGCCCCAGATCTGCCTCCTGTCAGCACAGCAACCCCTCAGGACAGGACTGCATTTCAGAAAGTTCCAGACGAAGTCCTTGGGCTGCTTCTTGGCACAAACGGTCAGCTGAGCATACATGAATCAGATGCTGGGTGGGGACATGGTTCTGTCCTGAGACAAGCCTGGACAAGTTATCCACTTTCAGCCAGAGAGTGGGTCATCCTCTGCATGGACCAAGAACTGCATGGACCAAGTTACTTTTTGCATCGGGGCCTGGCAGGGGAGGGAAGAAGAGAGAGGTGTGGGGAGGGAGGGAGGGAGGGAGGGAGGGTGTGCTTCAACAGCCTTTTCCCAAGCTCAGGAGTGGGGCAAATAATGGTGACTGCACATGGGGGACACAGAAAAGCCCACGAGGGGCACAGCGCTTGGCCTGGGCCCCGTAGCACCTACTGTTCAGCGCCTGGACCTCGGCACCCCCACCTCACCCCTCGCCCCTCCCCATCCAACAGCCTCTACCCCACCCCCATGCACCCACCAGCCCCAATCCCTGGGGGACCATTTGGGAAAAGGCAGCTGTCCCCTATGCTGGTTATTGATTTAATTTCTGTTTACTTCACTGTAAGCTTAATTTGCTGTGTTAATGGCATTTTAATCCACTTGCCGGTTGCATGGGGCTGATAATACCACACTTTTGTGCAGCAGCGGTGACATTTCTTTGTGGCTGGGTTCTTCGGTGGGTGGGGCCGGGAGTCCTTCCCCGAACACTGCCCTCCCCCACCCGGGAGTGACACCCTCGGCCAGACCTTAGAGGTGGGACACACGGCTGCCTGCTCTCTAGAGCTTCAGGACAGTCCTCCAGAGCAGAGGGCACCCTAGCTAAAGCCCGTCCGTGAGCCCAGAAGGAAACGGGCTGCTCCTGTGGGTGAGGAGCTGTGCGGGGCTTGAGTGATGACAGTGGCCTTGGGGGTCTGGGGCTGCCCTGGCCAGGCATGGCTTCCTGGTGGGATCAGCCCCGAGCAGGGCTTTTGAAATCAAAGATAGAAACAAGCCAGATAATTGAGGGATTCTAGAAAATTTAACCGAATCTGATTCCTCCGTCTGTAGCCAAACTCTGATGGCTGTCGATGCTCTGGTGCCCAGCCGCCATCCGCCCTCCCGGGAGCGGCAGGTTCTGCCTTTCACTGAGTCATCTTCGTGTGAGCAGTGTGAGCTGCGTGTCACCATGGGCAGGGCGCCTGCTCAGCCTCGGAGGGCTGCGCTGGAAACCCAGCTCCGGCCATCGGTTCTCATCTATCTGGAGAGCGGAGTCTGGGTCCCGACCAGGGCAGCATCGCAGACTTCAGCTGACCTGGTGCCAGGTAAGCCCCGGTGCTGCCTGCAGGGCGGTCACCGGGGCAGTGAGCCGGGAGGGCCTCCCCGCGGGGCAGAACTGGACACCTGCCGTGCCCACGACCCCGAGGCCGGCCGGAGGACTACCTGCCATTAAGGTCACAGCCAGAGCTGGCCCCTGCCCTGAAGACAGCCCCTGCGGGTGGCCGGCGGTGGTCAGAGGGCAAGCCGCTCGAGCCGACGGGTGTGCGTTTTCTGCAGAGTGAGTAATGACCGGGCACAGCCTCTCCATGGAGGAGGTGACATGCGCCCAAGGAGCGCTTCACAGTCAGGGCGCAGAGGTCAGCAGACACACAGAGAGTGTAACGAAAACGATCATAAAGTAAGAAGAGGAGGAGGAGGAAATATTTACGGCTCTTCCCGATGCCAGGCACTCTCCCAAGTGCTCTCCTTGCGTTATTACACTTAAGCCTCATAACAACCCGGTTGTTTTTCTCATTTTATGGAAAAAAAAAACTGAAGCCTAAGAGATGGTCACACAGATTGGATCCAGCAAAGCCAAGACTTGAACCCAGGAGGTCTGACTCCAGAGCTTGTGTTCTTAGATAAAACCCAGAAGGCAGAGGTCACAGGCAGTGGAGGCTTCGGCCAGGAGGAGAGAGGAGGAGACGGGACGGGGACAAGACAGCCGGATCCCAGGATGGACAGCAGGATACTGCTGCTCAGCTCGGGCCCCTCCGGGACTGCGGTCCAACCCCGCCCTGGGGCCACGTCCCTCCTCTGCCCTCTAGTCTTTCACTAGAGCTGGGAGACTGAGCCTGTTCTCCCTGACACCCCGGAAGGGACAGGCCACCCAGAACCCTTTTCTGGTTGATTCTTCCT
The DNA here is from genome assembly GCF_963930625.1 of Muntiacus reevesi. NCBI lineage: Eukaryota > Metazoa > Chordata > Mammalia > Artiodactyla > Cervidae > Muntiacus > Muntiacus reevesi. Next base: position 252,892,530 of record NC_089250.1, on the reverse strand, counting down.
GTCCCAGACCTCCAGACGCAGCCGTTCCACCATCCCAGGGCTGTGCCTGGGGACCAGGGGTGCCTGTCTCCATCTCCCTGTTTGGGCTGTGGTCCCTCTTATGTGTGTGTGCACCTTGCACGTAAACACACACACACACGCCAACACCAGACACCCCAGAGGGCCCAGGCACTCATCCTCACCAGAGGGTCATTCCAGTGGCCTGGAGGCACCCCTTGTGGGGAGACTGCTCGTTGAGAACCACGCAGCCTGTAATGACCCTGGGCATTTCCTGGGATTAATGGCCAGCAGGATTAATGGCCCTCGGCGACACCCCGGGCCATTAGGCACCAGGAAGCCCCACACCTCAGTGGCTATTACTTAAGTGGAAGACATTAGCGAGCTAACAACAATGTCTAACAAGGAGGGAATTATCAGGAGAGCGCCTGTCTGCGCTCATTACCTGGTCAGGCCCGAGGATAAGAACTTCGGCCAAAGGCTGGGGCGCCCCTTCCAGTCCCGTCCCCTCCCCCATCTTCTGGAGGCTTGTGTTCAGCCTGGAATCTCTTCTTTTGGAGCATTTGTGTGTGTGTGTGTGTCTGTCTGTCTGTCTGTGCCTCTGTGTGTACATGTACATGTGTCTGTGTGTCTCTCTATATGTGTCTGTGTGTCTCTCTATATGTGCATATGCCTGTGTATGTCTGTGTGTCTATTTGTGACTGTGTGTATGCCTGAATGTATAGTGTTGGTGTCTCTGTGTGCATGTCTGTGTGTCTGCTTGTGTCTTGTGTGTCTGTGTGCATGCCTGAGTGTGGCTGTGAGTGATGTGGTGTATATGTGTGTATCTGTATGTGTGGTGTGTGTATGTCTGCATGTATAGTGTCTGTGTCCCTGTGTGTATGTCTACGTGGCTGCTCATGTCTTGTGTGTCCGTGTGTGTGCTGTGTGTGTTTGCATGTCTTTGTGCGTGCATTTGTGTGCGAATGTTTGTGAAAGACCTCCCACTCTTACCTTTGGAATGTCAGCGTCCCCTTGCTCTCGCTTCTGTGGGGCAAATCCCTTCTCCACTGACAGCCAGTCCCCGACCTAGACCTATGGACCTCTCGGGACAACACTGCATCTAGCCCTCCCTCCATCTCACATTCCCTGCTCCAAAACAGCCTGCATTTCAATCAACCCTTTATTCTGCAAATGTTTCTGAGCCCTCAAGGAGATGTCACACTCCCTGGGCAGCCCTGGGATTCAGGAGCTGTCTGCCTTCGTGAAGCTTATAGTTTACAGCAGGGAGGATAGAGAATGACCTTTCATGCCAGAATATAAGGACAGTTTTCCCAAAATTGTCCTGTAAAAAAAATGGAGAGCTGCCTTGTGCTCGGGTGTTTGCAAAGTCTTCTATCACATTGCTGGCTCTCTCCTTTCTGCTTGAACTTAAAGGAAAGATACATTATGCCTGCATGTTCTACAGGTTTTAATCATCGCTAACTCTGGGTGCTCATAGAAGTCACCGGATGGCATCAGTGAAAAGAAAAGACAAAGAAATGGAACAATCATAATTATTCTTATTCATGGGGAGGGGTGTGATCTCAAAATTGCAGGTACTGGATGTCTTTGGAAACCAGCTTTTTAAGGGGTACTTTAAAAAGCAATCCAGAAAGTGGTTGTTCTATGGAGAACATGGATAGCAAATGATGTTCCTGGCTTTAGGTACAATTCCTGACAGCATCCTCACAGATTCAAACAGTTCTGCATCCCACAGGTGGCTGGAGGTGGGGCCTGAGAACATGACTTCTGCTAGTGAAGGCACCGAGATGGAAGTGCTCACAGGGCGTTTACATGCAAGGGATTCCTAGTGCGGGAGAATGAAAAAGTGTCCCTATGTGACGTCTTGTACGAGATGGCGATTTCAAGTATGTATTGCAACATACACACTGTTTTAAAGAGGAATTGAGCCATCCTGACTATTGCCTTAAAAGTCTAAACATGCAAGCAGGACCTCCCCAAAATGCTCTCATCCTTTCATTGGAAAAATAGGGGACCTTCTTGCATTCAGATTGGAAGGCACAAACAGTAGTGACACGTTATTTAATTAAAGCTGTGACTTGTAAACAAAGGAAAAGTGCAGCGTATTATGAAACCCAAGGATTATGTTTTTAAAGATTATGAGTTGGCATTGATAGAAGGAAAGCAACTCACTGGTTCACAGAAGTGGTAAGCAAGGGCAGCTCCAGGCCCTAGGAACAGCAGAGGTAAGGGCCCTGTGGACAGGAGCGGGAAAGGCCCTTCCTGAGGGAGCCCGGGGGAGAGGGCCGAGCTCTCCTAGTGCCTGGGGGGTTCCTGGCCTCTCTTCAGGGGCAAGTGGGAGCCTTCAAGGGTTTTACACACCAGATTAGAGTGATTCGCCTCCATTTTAAGAGAGCCTTCTGGCTGCATCCCACAATCACGACAGTCATGCTCTAATTATTTGAGCTCGGGGGACCCTGCACCTTGCATTCCCTTCTGTCATTTCCCTCCCTGTTTCAGATAAGTTTTCCTGAAAACTGAACTCACTTCCTGTGGCCAGGAGTCTCTCTCCCCTCCAGGACAGGACGGGTGCTGGAGAAGACTACGGATTCTTGGAATTTGGAGCCGAGGTGGATACCGACCGTCTGAAAGGGGAGGTTCTCCCTTCATGACCTCCTGATAGGCAAGGAACAAAGGACAAAGTAAGCCCAACAGGAAGCAAGAGTCTCTGCTTCCCTCCATAGCTTTGCCACACTGCCCAGCCCAGCTCCGGCTCCAGGCAGGCAGGCCTGCGGCCTCGGGCTAGCCTGGGAGCTGTGGCTCTCTGGCCTCCAGAGGCCACAAGGACACAGGTCCTCCTCCCAGGCCAGCAGCGGCCTGGACACCCGCTGGATGTCTTCATTCACACAAGTCACATCACATAGCGCGTGGTGTTGTATCCCACCAGTGCATAAGGTAAAGTTAGAGCAAAGCCAAAATTTCCCTTCAAAATCTCTTATGATGCCAGTGCTGCTCCTTCCATTAAGCTGGTGGCTGCAAACAGGACATGTTGTAAGAAAAACTCTCTTTAAACCCAAGCATGTCCCAAAGCTCTGTGAGATGCTCATACCATGAGAGGAAGCGGGACCCCCTGGGGGAACTTCAGATTCTTGGCTGCCACACACACTCCCCCGGGACACTCGCCCACTGAGTGGAAAGGCCAGCAGAAGCCACGGCACAGTCTGAACCACCACCTCGATGCCTCTGCTCCTCCACTGTGCGTCCTAAGTGGCCAGTGTGGGGTGTTCAGTGCAGCCCTTCGCTCACGAGCTGATTGGCACTGCACCTGGGCGCCAGCCAGGAACGGACAGGACAGGACTGGGGTCTGCCACAGGCCCAGGGATCCAGACCCCAACGTGATGCGGCAGATGGCCCAAGTCACAGGAGGTGGCCCCAGTGACGTCACAGGCCTGTCCAGCCTCAGAGTGGACACACAGGAAAACGAGGAGCTGCTGGCCATCCTGGGCATGGGGTCTTTTATTCGATGTTCTGTGTTAGTTCTCCGTGGGACATGATTATCTTTAGGGCTTCCCAGGTGGCGCTAGTGGTAAAGAACTCGCCTGACAATGCAGGGGACATAAGAGATGCGGGTTTGACCCCTGGGTGGGGAAGATTCCCCCGGAAAAGGGCATGAAAACCCACTCCAGTATTCTTGCCTGGAGAATCCCATGGACAGAAGAGCCTGGAGGCTACAGTCCCTAGGGTCGCAGAGTCGGACGTGACTGTAGCGACTTAGCACTATGATAAAGGCTTCCCTTCGGCTTAACTCCAGCGTGGCCCTGCAAAAGCCTGTCCAACAAGAATTTTCCCTCCCCGTGAGCCAGCCACCCCAGTCCATGAAATTTCTGTGCTTTGTGTGCGTGCTTCCAAACTGGAAAAGTTACCTTGCCTTTTATTTACATTTTCCAATGATGAAGCCGGTTTTAAAAATGCCCCGCACCATAGTGTGAGAGGGCTTTGGTACAACTCATGCACAGTTGGGGCGGATGGAGGGCTCCACTTCACCTCATCTCTCCTTTCTGCTTAAATATTATGCCACATCCTGATTAATACCAGACCAATAAAATCATCTCCGCAATCTGGTTAGAGGCTTTTGTCTTCCCAGATGGCCTGCAATGTTAATGTGTGACAATTTCAACAATGAACTAGGACTGTTTTATGGAACCAACATTTGTTCCACTGCTTTTTTTTTTAGACTCAGAATTTTGACACAGATGGTACAAATTACTCAAAAAACAGAAATGTTCATTTAGAAGGCTTAAATATGTGGTTTTACTCAGGCCATCAGAATATTTTACATTTGCAATTCAGTAAATTTACTAACAACCCTGCTATAATTAAGGTCTGCGAAAAAAAATCCCCTTTCTCCAGCTTTTTATATCTATAGAGTTTCATTAAAGCCAGAAAAAAAAATATTATTATTTATTCTAGTTGTGCAATGTTCTTATTTCCTTGTGACATACATTGTTCGCCTCTGCTTTCTGTTTCCGTCATGGCTCCTAATTGCTGCTGAGGACAAGGGTAGGTGGGCTGCTGCTCCAAGGCTCCCCCTTCACCCCGTGAATCAGGTTTCAGCTCCAAGTCACTGATCTCAATTGTTACAGCCGCAACATCTGCTAGAACCTCCTCGCTCAGAAGAAGGTGAGCTGGCCTTTTTCACCTCCATTTGCCGTCTCTGCAAGGGCGGGCCCCACAGCACACGCCTTCCCCCAGCTGCAGCTGGTTCTTTGTTCCCAAGTGGACCCCGGTCTGCCTGTCAGCATCAGAGGATAGCACTGTTACTGTGACTCACGTTTCAGCGCTTGTTCTGGACAGGATTGTGCAAATCACAATACAGAGATACCTGGGGTTAATCTTCCCAGCAGCCCTATGGAGTGTTATCTCTTCTTAGAGATGATGAACTGGGGCTGAGAGAGGCTACATAAAGGTCAAGGCCTCCCACCGTAATCCCCTTAGCAGTGAGGGAGAGCACCAACGATTAATAAGAACCATACAAGCAAAAGCTGGTGTTTTCCTCATCCTCAGGATGGTAGTATTAAGAGGTGGGGCCCCTAGAAGGTGATGAGGCCGTGAGGGTGGGTCCCTCATGATTGGGATTAGTGCTCTTATAACAGAGGCCCCACGGAGCTCCCTGTCTCCTTCCATCAGGTCACGTGTGGAAACCTTGAGAAGCTGACAGTCTGCAGCCCAGAAGAGGGCTTTCACAGGAACCCTACAATGTGGGCCCCCAATCTTGAATTTCCAGCCTCCAGACTGCGAGATATAAATGTTTGTTGTTTATCAGTAAAGCAAAACAAAACCCTGGTGTTTTCTGAGTGCTTTCTCTGTGGCATGCACTGCACAGCCCTTCCCACCGGTTACCTCATCTAACCCTCCTCTTACAAAAGTGGGCACTGAGGCTGAGAGGAATGAAAAGGAAGTGGGATGGTGCCCACTGGGGCAGAGGCAGCCAAGGGAACTGGGAACCCATCACAGCCGAGCGGACACAGCCTGGAGAGCCGGCAGCTCCCCAGCGGCCTGCGTCTGGTCTCCGCTCCGGGAGGACATCTCCGAGGAAGGTGTTCTAACCACATCCCCACAGTCGCCTAAGACCAGGAGGGGCCTGCTCCCTCAGCTCCCGACACCTTCCCTCTGCCTTTCCCCCGCGTGGTCAGGTGAGTTGACTGCTGCCCGTACACAAATCTGGGTTCATGGGAGATCTTGGCCGCCAGCGACCAGAAGACAGGTCTCCCCATTCCTGCCCTGGCCAACCCCCAGTACTCAGAGTCTGGAGAGTGCCAGCACACAGTAGTCTCCGACCACTAAGGAGAACCTATTGCAAAATGCAAGCCGCAGTCATGGCTTTTACAAATGACCAGAGCCCCCCGAGTCAGGGGAGAGCTTTTCAGGGGCTGATGTGGAGGGGTGCCTACAGAACGCATGTTAGGCTCTCCACCTGGTGCCCCGCACGCGGGGGTGGGGCTCAGCCAGTGTTAGCTGTTGCTTCTGTCATTACTTCTTTTTAATTTTATTTTATTTTTAATTGGAGGATAATTACAATTTTATAATTTTTGTAAAAATTTACAATTTTACAAATTTTTACAGTTTCTGCCATACATCAACATGAATCAGCCAAAGATGTACATAGGTCTCCTCTCTCTCAAACCTCCCTTCAACCTCCCTCCCCATCTCACCCTTCTAGGTTGTCACAGAGGCTTTGGGTCCCCTGTGTTACCCAGAAAATTCCCATTGGCTATCTACTTTACATGTGGTGTCATCACTCCTATGATTATTCTTTTGGAAGTCTGAAAGGCCAGTAGAATAATCCTATCTGCAGCGGTTCTGGTCCTGGGGGGCGGTCCTGACTGCAGAGGCACACTCAGGCAGTGCTTTCTTCTTCCAGGTTTTTTCTGGGGGCTCCTGACTGAGCTCAACACCACCCCCGGACCTGACATGAGGCCCTAGGTGAGCAGACTCCTCTCAACTGCCTTGGTTATTTTCCTGAGATGGAGTCAAGGGAAAAATGCAGCCCCCGACCCAGAACCTAAACAGGACTGGACATCCTTATTCCTTCCTGGGTGCAACTTGAACAATTGTCTGCTTAAACGTTTTCCAATATTATTTCCCCACTAATAATGATTGTAATAAAAGCAACACCAGCATCCTGTTCACTGCTTCACTCACCAGAGTTTCGGTGTTTGCTTTCGGCATTAGGTGACGTCCGATTCTATTTCAGCTTTGGTTCTTGTCGTCCAAATATGTAAACAAATAATTTATTTCAACTTTAAAGTTAAAAAAAAAAAAAAGAATGCATCAACCATTGTTGTCCTTTGCTAATCCTTGCAGTGAGGATGATGCATTTTGTGTGAGGCTTCAATTCATTAGAACATTCTACTGGCACTGCCAACAGAAAGTGCATTCTGAGTTTTTAAATGTTGTTTCCATGAAAATCAATCACTCCTTGCAATTAAGCCAATAGTCTCACCATTTTTGCTGTTATGAGCTAAAGCATCCTAAATATATTGACAGCTGTCTTCGATAGGATGACACAAACAAGGGAGGAGCGGGTCTAAGACTAAATGTCACCAAGGGGAGCGGGTGAACGCCTCTCGCCGAAATGTACCTCATTTTCATATCCCAGAAGGCATTTAGTACCCTTTTTTTTTTCTGCAATGGCAACATACAGTAATCAATGTTTTGCATATTACAATCAATAACACACTTAAATGTTTAAGTTTTGCATTCTTTTGCAATAAATATTGATATATTACAAACTCTGTAAAAACTGTTCATTGGACTTTTTGTTTGCACTGTGTACTGTATCATTCAGCAAATAAGTGAGCTAAATATTGTTTGTTACAAAACAGATGTCAAATAAAATTATGCCATATGTGCTATTAAACACTTTTCTTATTTTTTTTTTCCAGCAAAACCCAAGACTTAGTTTTAGAAGTGAATGTATTTGGCTTTTCAAGGATTTGAAGCATGAAAGCAACATCTTTGAAATATTTTTAAACCTGCTGGCTTTGTGTGATCCAGTTTTGTGAGCTAATTCTGAATGTTATTGTAGATTTAAAATTTAAAATTCAGATAGATAAATAAAGACATGGATATGAACACAGCAATCTAGAGGCTCAGATTGACTTAGTATTGCCAAAGAGAGGAAAAATAAAGGAAATTCTGTGCAAGAAAAATTAATTATAAATAAATATAAATGTACATATAGAGAGGAAATTAGAAGAGTTTTTTCCTACTTGACTAGAGAATGTGAGAAGGTAGAAAAGAAAACTTCCAAAATTGGTCCTGCAGAGTAAAAGGGTGGGGTCTGTTTGGAGATGTGGGGGTGATTCAGGAGGTATGGGGTCCAGCCCAGTCCCCGAGGTGCTCCAAGGGGCTGGAATGAAGGCTGGAAGTGGGGGAGCATGCAGGGCAGCAGCTAGCCCCAGAGGGACTTACAAGGCCAGGAAGGAACAGGGGAAAGGGGGTGGGGGGGGGGGCAAGGACATGTCAGCGAGGAGCTGTCCTGAGCAGTGTCCCTCATGCCCTCCCCTCATTCGGCCCAGCAGGGGTCTCTGCCGCCCCAGGCCTGTCAGAAGCGTTTGCACTAGATGGATGGATCTCTCAGCCTGCGGAAGTGTGAAATGTGAAACAGAATGAGCAGAATGCAAGAAACATGTTGCTAAGAGCCACCAAGCGAAACAAAATCTGGAGGCCCCGCATCCTGGCTTTGGCACCAGCAGCCCCGATGCTTCCACCCACAGACAGAGGCGGGAAGCAGCAAGGTGCAAGAGCCGGCCAGGCTGTGGGGGCAAACCTAGGAGGTCATTGTGGCCCATGGCCACAGCTCTTCCTGTCCGTCTTCAAAGAAGGCCTCAGATTTCTGGCATCAGCTTCCATGTTGGAGGGGTCTGAAACAAAAAACAGAACAGCTGAGACCCCTTTCTACCCGGGAGGGCCCATGGGGACTAAAAGTGCTGTGATACCTGCATCCTCTGGTACCAGCTCTCAGAGACAGCTGGCTTCTGCTTCTTGCCATGCCCTTGCATCCTCGCATCCCTGCATCCGTGCATGGGACCCCACTTGTGGGCCAGGTGCCATGTAACACCCTCCCCAGCCCACATGGCAAACCTCTCACTACCCGCTGAACCTGAGCAGGACACGCATGGATGGGTATGTGGACATCACGCTGATTGACGGGGGTGAGTGTCGACAGGTAACTGTGTCCCCATTTTGTCTCCCCAGGTGGACAGTTGAGAGTTGCATGTCAGTTGACTCTTCAGAAGGTCCCTCAGGATCAAGCTTCTGTGGCATACTCCATGTGGTATCCTTGTACTGGCTCCACCACCCTCCCCACCCCCACTCACTACATTATGTTCCCAGTAAGTTATCGGGGCACTTAGACCACGGCCTTGGGCTCTGCATTCCAAAGGAAACCAGGATGAGACCCTCCCCACATCTAAGCCCTCCTGATTCTGGGCCTTGGTTTATTTGGGGCCCCTGCCCTAAGATTAACATTTGGCAAGGGTCCATGCCCCAGGCAAGCTCTTTTGAGAGTCCATCAGTTACCAGATTTTTTCTGGGATTGATAAATGTTTTAATGAGATGGCTTGTTTACTTAACTGATGGCTGCCGTCCTCTTTAGATGGTCTTAGTCCATCAACAGGTGTGTCCTTCAACTCATAAGTGATACCCTGCAATAGCAGCCCTGGGAGCTTTGGTTCCTGAGTCCAGACACTCCTTGGGGACTTAGAAGTGACCCCTGGGGGGTCCTGGCAGCCTTGCCTCACAGCACAGAGCCTCCTGCCTGGACTCTGGGCAGTGGTAAAATGGAACATGTCTGCTTACATCACTCCTTCCTTTGTTTTCCAATCACAAGGGCCCTTTTGAGACTTGCATGTGCCCAGCCGCAGTCCAACCTTGGAACTTCCATCTGGAAGATGACACGCAAGAATCCAGATCCCCAAAGTCACAAAGGACCTAGGTGAGTGACAGTTTCATCCTCAAGCCTCAGACTCTAGTGCTGGAGTTGCACGGAGGACCAGAAAAAACCGAGGAAGCCCTGCTTTCTCTGGGAAGTGACAGTACCGGAACATCCCTGCATCCAAGGTCTGGTCTCGGGGACCACATCTGTGAGCCCTCATCCCAGTCAGCATCTCCCACGGGAGGGAAGCAGAACTCACATCCCGGCCTGCTCTTCTCGGGCTTCTTTTGGTCTGTTCATCACTTCTGGGGCTGGAGTCTTGCTCACCTACACCTGGGTCCTGCCTTCTCTACTGGGCTGCAGAGCCAGGGTCCAGGAGGCAGGTGGTGTCTGAGTCTCCCCAGAGCCCCCCACCGCTGACCATGACAGAGCTCTGCAGGCACAGGGGAGTGACTGAGACCCATCCCCACTTCACGGGGGATGGAGGGAGCCTCAAGACATTTGGGCATGGGGAGGGGAGGCTCCTCCAAGGAAATGAAGAACTAGGCCATGGAGGGTGAGGAGGAGCAGGAAAAAAGGACCAGCAGGAACAAAGCACCAGCACAAGGCCTGCCTGACTTGCGCTGCCTGCCTGCCTCCCCTTTGCACCTACAAAAGTTTTATCCTGAGAATCACCCCTCCCTGTTCTTGAGCTACACAGAGGCATTTATCACCCTTGCTTCCAAATGCATCTGAACTCAAACACCAAGTTTATCCAAAGGCAGTAGGGTCATTAAATATTTTAAGCTGCGGAGGGATGGCCGAGGGGCTCATCAGATTTGCAATTCAGAAACCTCGTTTGTCAGTTGTGCAGACAATGCTTTCAAAGAAGCGGAGGGGCTGGAGGCAGAAAGTCCAGTTGGAAGCTGTGGCCACCATTGGGAAGGAAGGAAGGGGCTGGCAGGGGAGCTGGAATCTGCTGGACCGAGGAATCAGAGCCACAGTACGTGGTGAGAGGCTGGGTGGGGCGGAGGGAGAGCAGGTGTTGAGGATGAGTCCTGGGCAGCTGGGTGGATGCGCGGAGCCGGCGCTGGGGTGGAAAGGATTGCAGGAGCCAGAGTGGGTCAGCCGTTGGTAATGTAACCAGTGAGCTTTCTCCTAATAGTGGACTCAGGGTGGCTCAGACTGGTGGTGCGGTGGAGGCGGAAAGCTGTTTCTGGATGGTTCTTTGGGTTGAGTTTCATCGTTTGGTAACAGACAGGTGAAACGAGAGAAAGAGAATTTGGGAGCCTGGCTGCTGCTTTGGGAGCCTGGGGGAGGGACGAAGTAAGGACAGAACCTCAGAGGAGGTGGAGGAGGGGGGTGGTCCCCCAGAAGCAGCAGGAGCACTGGGGAACACAGGGGCAGGCTGCTCAGGCTGGAGGTGGGAGCACGGAGCAAAACCAGTGACCGGCAGCAAGCGAAAGAAAACCTGGGTGTCACCTTGGTTTAACATTTCCCACTAGTACACTATTCTCCCACATGTAAGCTGTCCTGGGATGTGGGCCTTGGAAACCTTTACCTTATATGCTTAGAATACGGAGGACATCAAATTCCAACCATTAAACTGTTGTGGGGGGGGGGGGTGGATCCCAGGTGCCTATGGGGTCAAGCAGATGACACAGATGCGAAATGGGGCCAGAGGTAAAAAGATCATGTGACCTTCAAGACGACTGCTGCTGCCCTCAGCCTCAGGGCCTGAGAGGCAGTTGGGAGTGGTGGGGACTATGGCAAAGTGGGCAGTAAATGCTCCATTTGCTGAGGCGCTTAAACTATGAATCCAGGGTTGTTACATCTTCTTTTTTTTTTTTAATCTAGAAATTGAAACTTAAAAGCAAAACATAAAAATAAAACAACTCCTAACAGGTCAGAAAGAGAACTATAGAAGGCTGGATTGAGCCTATGAGTCATGGATTCTTTCAATTAAGATCCCATGCATCCCAGCTCTCCAGCTGGCCCCGTGCATTCAGACCCTTGGAAGCTGGAGCCCAGTGGATTCACCGTCTGTGACGATGGAGAAAAATGGAAATATAGAGGGGCTTCTCTGGGAGCTCACAAAGAAAGATTTCTGAGGCCAGATCTCAAAATGTTAATCAGATTCAGAGACATAAAACATGACAATTTAATGGTGTTTGGTGGAAACTGAAAATTCTTTAAAGTTCTAACTATCCTACATTGAATTCTAATACTTTTTTAATTATTAGATATAAAATGCTTATAATTTTAGGGGGAAATTAGACTTGGTAATTTATATTTCTTGTTTATACAGTACAATTTACTGATGAAAAAATGTGCTAAACTTATTGATTCATGACCATAATTGTTTAATTATTTATCATTGCAGAATGGTATTAGCATTGCTAATAATGCAGATGTGCACAAAGGCTGAGGAGTCAGATGCAGCTTTTGTTTGGGGTGCACAGGGCTCAAGGAAGGTTGTTTCAGGCCGGAGGGCAGCCTGCCTGAGATGTGAGGTTCCTGAGGCACACCTGTCTCCATGAGGATGACCGCAGAAGAATTCTCCATCACAAGAACAGTAGAACTAGAGGGTCACACACGGGTCTTGCCTCTCTGGATTCAGAGGTTGGGCCTGAGAATCAGTTCTCAGTCACTGTGAGGGTCCTTCACTCTGCCCACAGTCCAGCGGGTCCACATCCACTTGTCCTTCATGATCCAGCTGACTTCCAGGGTCCAAGAGAGCTCAATGAAAGCCATGATCACACAGACTGAAAGGGGTCAACAGAAAGTTCTAGCATCCCCTCAGGCTGGCTACACATCCATGTTCCTCTCCATCACCTAAATCTGGAGGAAAAGCAAATCCTTTAAAAAGTCAAAGGTAATGTGAGACCTCAAGCCCCAGACCTACTCTCAGAACGTGCAGATCATCTGAATGAACCTGCCCGTTTTACAGACAGGGAAACTGACTCTTAAAGAGAGGCTCTAGATGCTCTGAGTAATAATCATCTCTAGCCTTCTGGAGAGTCAAGCAGAGACATCCAGAGGGTATGGAATGTGAGCCTAAATCTCAGAACAGAAGACTAGCCTGCAGACACATGTGGGAGTTGTCAGCACCAGTGTGCTGGAGTAGATTAAATTATTGGTCCCAGTTCCTCACTGTCCCATGATAAAATCATCCATCCACTTTCTTGCCACAGCTCACTATGAGTCAGGCATGCTTCCTGGCCCCCTGACCTTGGGGTCCCCCCAAAGCCCACCAGTCAGGCAGTAACAGATACAATGGAAGCAGAAACTTGAGGCATTTGTGTGCAGGTGGTCTTGCTGGCTTGTGCTTTAGACTTTGCCATGAGAAGATCATGCCTGTGTTGTCCAGAATGAGGCAGAGCTACTCCAGCCAACCACAGAGGCTTCACTGAGAAACGCATGCTCACTTCTGTCTGACGCTGCGTTACTTTTGTTTGTGATACAGCACTAGTTAATTGACAAGGTAAGTTTTCAAGCTATGGTAGTAAGTAGGATCACCCAGGGAGGACAAGGAGTGCAGAAGAAAGACAAGGAATAAACCTGAAGAACTCAGCATTTAGAGGAGAGGACAGGAGCCACCCAAGAGCCACTGGCAGAAAGAAACGAAAAAACATTACTGTGGGTGGCAAGGGCCAAGAAGGCACAAATTTCAAATACCTACATACTGCACGTTGTCAACCAGCATCAGAGCAGGGAAGCCTATTGGATTTGTGCATATCGTTTGTGCATATCAAGATCGGCACAGGGTGGAATCCCAAGATGAAGGTTGGGCTGCAGGAGCCAAATAATGGACAGATGGTGACAAGACAGTCGGTTCAGGGAGCTCAAACATCCAACAGCAGAAGGGGGACAGAAACGTTTGGAAATTCTAAGGTGTCCATGTCTGGGGGCCCAGCATCAGTAAGCAGGGCAGACAGGATTAGCTCCTTGTTGCAGACAAGTAACTGAAGGGCGAAGGGGACAGAGCCAAGCTTAGACATGACACGGGTGAGTAGCTTGCAGCTGTACCGAGCAACATCTGGGTCAGCCTGAGGAGGCTCCTGGCCCTGGGGTCCTGCCCCCTGCAGGCCAAGACTGCCCCCTGGGGGTGGTGCTCTGCTTCTGCGGGTCTCTGACACCGCCCGTACGGTCAACTTACTTCCCATCTAGCTTAGCACAGGCCCCTGGAGGGCAGGGTGTGAATTAGACCCACGAATGGAGGCATGCTGGCCACCCCGACTGCCATTTGGGCCTGGATTTAAAATTCCTAAGTACCCAGCTGTGACCCTGGAAGCCACTGCAGTGGAGAGGGTCCCAAGCCGCCCCCATCCCCCAACTTGAATGGTTCTGTTAGAAATACTCTTCTTTGGGCCTGAGGTCCCCTTGTCTGACTTGGAAGAAGGAAAGGTGACTGTTTCTCCCCTCCAGAAGTCACTGAGCAAATCTGTGCCTAAAGACGCCTTCCTCCAGGCTGGGGAGGGGGTATCTCCCCAGTGTGGGGCCCCAAGAGAGGCAGACAGGCCAGCAGAGAGCAGGCGGGCCCAGCACCTCGGCCCAGTCCCTGCGGCTTCCTTCAACCTCCCTCTGAGGCCGGTTCCCATCCGCTGGAGGCTGTGACTCCCCGCCCTTCACTGAGCTTTCTCTGAGCCCCAGCGTCCCTGGTGAAAGTGAAAGTGGCTCAGTCGTGTCCGACTCTTTGCAACCCCATGGAATTCTCTAGGCCAGAATACTGGTGTGGGTGGCCTTTCCCTTCTCCAGGGGATCTTCCCAACCCAGGGATTGAACCCAGGTCTCCCGCATTGCAGGCGAATTCTTTACCAGCCGAGCTACATCTGAAAGCAGTGTTAATTCATGACCTATACGTCCCCAACAGCTTTGCTGCTTGGTTTGGGCCAAAATTTTTGTTCCCCTCAACAAATGTCTTTGTCTCTGAAATGATGAGCTCCCTGTTTGCACAGAGCGTGGCTCCTGGTGCTCACTAAAGGCCACGTGTAACTGGAGTTCAAAGCCTGCATTTGGGGCTCTGACCTCAGCTTTGCCACTCACTGGCACACGTGATTCTGGCCATTCGTTTGCCCTTCCTGTGCCTCCGTTTTCTCATCTGTGAAATGGGACCTGTAATTCCTGTCTCATAGAGTGTCATGAGAATTTGACAGGATAAGATATGCAGAGTGTCCAGGGCAGAGAGCGTTCCACAAACTCCTGCCAAACAGCAGACACCTCTGGCCACCCTGGGAGGACAGCAGCAAGCGTGCGGGACTGGCCTGTGATGTGACCCTGGGTAACCCCGCTTATTGCAACCTCAGTTTTCCTCAATGAAAAAAACAGCAGTCAGATATGACAGTTTCCAGAGCCCTTTCAATTTGAAATAATAATAAATAGCTTTTATTAAGCACAGTGTGTTGCCAGGGGTATTTCTTGGCCACCGACACACTACCACCCATACCCCTTCACACTCTGCTCCATGCTCCACTCTGCTCCCGGCTTCCTCCCACCAGTGCCTGCACCCCTGAGTTGAGAACTTTCAGTGGCCAAGGATTGTGCTAGCAGCTGCATGGGATGAGCCACAGTGAGGGGGTGGGGAACACCACGGGGCAGCCTCAGCCCAAAAGGGAGCAGACTGCAGGAGGATGACCGCAGACACCCTGACTGCAGCAACCCTGCCCTGCCTCACTGCCCACTTCCTCCCGCGCTTCCTCCCAAGTCAACCACGCACACCCAGATCCTTTCCCGGAGTTTGCTTCTGCAGGAAGGACGGTGGCAGGCTGCATGGGGCACCGGGGAGCATCTCAGCAGGCCACTGTGCTGCCCACTCGGAGGGCCTGGCCCTGCCAGATGCCCAAAGGCTGTGCCCACGACCAGCCTAGGCTGGACGGGCCTCCCTCATGCCATCCACCCCCTTCAACCAGACCTGAGTCTGGCAGTCCAGCAGGCCAGAACTAGTCGGTGAATTGAATCTGCTCACTCACTCACCTCGCTTCCAGACCCCCACCCCTCCACTCTGGAGCATGAAAAGGCCCCTGTTGGTCAGTCTGGTACGGCCCACAGAGTCCATCCGGCCGTGACAATGGAATGGAGGTAGCAGTCACAGCCGTCGGCGGCCCTCGGCGGTCACAGAGGACAGGACCATGACGGGGACCACGATGGGCTCAGCCCAGGGCCGGAGTTGAGGAGCCAGGGGGAGTGAGCGGTGTGGGCCCCTGCTGACCGGCGGACACGAGGTGAGCAGGCAGCAAGGAAGGGACCGCGGGGTGGGAGGAGGGGCTGGGGCTGGGAGAGTAGAAGGGTCAGGAGGAGGTGACATCCAGTTAGGACCATTGCACGAGAGTCAACCAAGCTGATAGAGAGAACGGCAGGTGTAAAGGCCTGAACGGAATTACAGGGGCCCGAGCGGTGATGAGGGGTGGGCTGGAGGGAGGCCCTGGCCGGGGCTGGAGAGGTTGGGAGGACTAGACATGTGCAGGCTGGACACTGAGCTGAGGACAGGGTGGTGTGAAGGGAGAGGCAGGAGGCTGACATGATGCAGGAGCAGAGAGCAGTGAGAGGAAGATGAGGTCCCTTGCTGTGCACCCTGGGAAGCGATGAGGCCTGGATGAGCACACACGGGCACACAGGCAACCCCTCTGCACACAGACCAGCGCTCACGTGTGTGCACACACTCACCCATCACAGTGCACACAGCTCACACGCACAGGTGCACACACTCACCCATCAGAGTGCACACAGCTCACACACACAGGTGCACACACTCACTCGTCAGAGTGCACGCAGCTCGCACACACAAACCCACTCACACAGGCTTACGTGACATAACCTACACATGCAGATACACACATCCTCACTTACATACAGACACACACGCATGAAAAGACACTCCATAAGCTTTACCATGCGCTGCCAGGGCAAAGCACCCTCACAAGCGCCCTCCACCTCTTCACTCCTTTCACAACGAACCCCCGTCGAGGTCGGAGCCTCATTATCCCCATTTCACATAAAGAGTAAACTGAGCCTGGCCGTGAGGCTCCCACCAGCTGCCCTGGGGTACCAGGGCTTAGCCGTGCTCCACGAGGCCCTTGCTCCCACATGGGAGCAGCTGTTGGAGATGAGAGAAAGGCAGGATTACATCTCAACAGAAGGTAACCTGCCCTTCTGATTAAAAATGCCCTACTTGGTCACTGCCCTGGAGGGAAGGCCAGCCTCCGAGGAACCTGGCATGGAACCTGGCAACTCATGAAGTCCAGCCCATGTGGAGCAGCTTCGGCAGGCACTTGCGTCTAACAGGGGTGAGGCTCTGACCAATGGCCAAGCCTGCAACCAAGACCCAGACATAATGCCCACCTGTTCATCAAGGGCCCGTGCTGCCTCCATTCCCGTGCAGGAGGCTTAGAGAGAAGGCACGTGTGCTTAGGGAGCACGGAAGAGAGCCCCTGAAAGGCAAGGTCTGAACAGCTCCCCTGCCCTGTCCCGAGTCTTGGGGCTCCCTGTCCCTGCTGCTGACACAGCAGAGTCCCCGGTCTGGCCTGGCACCGCTCACCCAGCCCTATACTGCCTGTCCCACTCCGCCTGCTACGCCCCACTTCCCAGGAGACTCCCAGCTCTGTCACTCACATGTTCCTAAGATGTCTGTTGAGTATCCACTATGCGGTGGGCACAGGGCTACTTGATCCCTGGGCAGGAGCCTTTTGCACACTCCCTGGGGAGAGTCAGGTCGGGAGAGTGATGCCCCCATTCTCCAGATAAGGCACTGAGAGGCTCAGGAAGAGTCTTGGGTCCCGTGGACTAGGCAGCTCTCAGCCTCCCCCCAGGCCTAGGGCCCCGGCAGAGGTAGTCCTTCCTCAACGGAAAGTATCTCCCACCACGGTCCAGAGAGAACACAGGGTCAGACCTGCAGCACACATCAAAGCCCAGACCACAGGGAGCTGGGGCCAGCCAGGCCACGTCCTTGACGCCATCCATGCTGGAATTCCATGGCGAATGGTGCTCAGCCCTTCCCAGGACTCCAGTGAACACCCCTCCCCTCCAAGGTTAACAGGATAAAGGCTGGGTAAAGAAACTACTCATTTCCCCAGCTCGCAAAGAAGCAATTATGTGACTTTCCAATGTGGTTTCAAATATATTTTGCAAACTAGGACTCAGACAAATATTAATGGCAGCAAATTACAGTACTTAGCAGAATTATCACCTAGCAAAGAGGCGCTTTTAATCTATAAAAAATATCAACAAAAGATGTAAATATGAACCCCTCAATGGGTGGTGTATCTTGAAGAAAATATACATCTAATCTCACAGTGTGTTACCTCTAATACCTGGGGAGAAGGTTAACAATTCTGAGACGTTCCCCACGGCTAGAGAATATATTTTGATGTAGATTTGTGGATATCAGAGACTTTAAATCTATTGTATAATCACAGGGCGGGAGGGAGGAGCTGGCCACCTATTTCTCCGTGATAGGAAGGCGGCCCTTGAGGGCTGTTTAAATGGCTCCATTTCCCTTCCCGAAGCTCCTGGTTCCTGGGGCCCCACCAGGCACTGAAGGCCTCCCCCTGGGGAGACAACGCCGGCCAAGTCCTGGACCCTGCCAGAGGCGGGGCTGAGACCCTCTTCACGATGGGGAGATTGATGAGGGGCTGCTGATAATGGGGCAATGGAGCCTGGAAAAGGCAAACTATGTCAGCCTCATGATGTTGTGGGGGGGTCTAGAAAATGCATGAGCCAAGCAGTGTGACCTCAACTGCAGTAGGACGTGTGTGGGTGTGTGCGTGCATGCGTGTGTGTGTGTGTGTGTGTGTGTGGTGGTGTATGTAAGAGAAAGATTCTCTACCACACCATCACAGGATACCTGGGGCTCCTATGGTCATTCAGTGACTTACAGAGGCCACATTGAGCAGCAGGGCGCTGACAGCCCTCCTGGAAGCTCTCTCTCCCTGTGCTGGCACAGGCCTGGGCAAATATCCAAAAAACCCCAACCGGCAGCCGCAGCCACGGGAGAAGAACGGTCCTTGGAGGGTATCAGGGAATGATGCGCTAATCATGTTAACAGGCACCAGTCCCTCATGTCATCCCTCGGCCTCTGGGCCTCAAGCCGGGACTCCAGCTCTGGAGCGATTCCTTCCCTTTCAGTTCTCAGGACAGAGTCCTGGGGTCCCATGGGTGCCAACCTGGGGCTCAGCTGTGGTCTTCAGACACCAGTGAGGAGAGACCTGTCATTCGGGTTTCACCATCTCCTAAACTTGCCACCTGATGCAAGGAGCTGACTTCACTGGGAAAGACCCTGATGCTGGGAAAGAGTGAGGGCAGAAGAAGGGGGCAACACAGGATGAGATGGTTGGATGGCATCACCAACTCAATGGAGATGAGTCTGAGCAAACTCCAGGAGACAGTGAAGGACAGGGAAGCCAGGAGTGCTGCAGTAGAGTCCGACACGACTGAGCAACTGAACTGTCCTCATTGGACTTTTTCATCCTCTCTTCTGCATGTCCCCGTAAGGAAAGTTAAGCTGGACTTGAGTTTCAGGGACTGCGATGAACTATTGAAGCCTCATCACCAATGTGAGACTGGGGTTCCCAGTGCTTACCTCTGCAGGGGGTTGGGACACTTGTAATTCATCCGAGGCTAGCTCATAAAACAACACTATAAGATAGCTAGTCAAATGATTATGCCTCTGCTGACTGTATTTTTAAGGAGGTTATCCTTCATAGCTAATTTGCTCTGCAACCCGTAAGATTTTACCCGGCTTGGTTACCTCTCGATCACCATGCCTTATTATCTACAAGAACTTTTATTCAGTCACTTCACTGCCTTCAGAAAGCCTCCCTACAGGAGGCTGGGCCAGGTGGAAGGAGGTTCAACAGCGACATGGGGGACGGAAAGGGGGAGATTACTTCTGGCTTCGAGGGATCGGGGGAAGGAGGACTGTGACTTGGGGGCTTGATGGGAAATTTCTGTCACTTGTATGAAAACTGGGCCTTTCTACCTGTCGTTTGGGGCTGCACCTGCAGATAAATGCTTTTTGTGCGGACGCCAATCCACTGCACGCTGAACAGGATTCAGTTCCTGACACCGTGGGACCTTACCCAAGTCACTTAACCTCTCAGGGCTACAGCTCCCCAGTCCTAAACTGTGCATGAGAGGCCCCACCTCTCTCACCGCCTGTTTCCAGAATTAATTGGACAATGCTCATAGATTGCTCTGAGCTTCCCAGAAAGAGGGGCACCTCCAACATGGGACAATTATTCTAACTGCCTCGGACCTGTGTACACAATTTTGCCTTTTAATGTTATCACTGAACATAATGGTAGAAGAGTGAAGGCCACTTTCCCCAAAGGGGATGGTTTTAAGAAGCTCCATTTTCAAAAAAGAACAGAGCTTATAAAACGGAAGCACAGTCACTCCTGCTGGCACTTGTAAAAAGTCCCTCTCGCTGGTCCCTGCGGAGAGCCTCGGAGGTCTTCAACCATGATTGGTGGAAGCAGCCAGACAGGGAAATGTGGCTCCTTCCTCGGGGACTCAGGCCACGGGGAGGGCATCGTATGAAGGTGGCCACTACCCGCCTCGGTCTCTGAAATGGGCGGCTGTGGAGCCCTCTAGGCACACAGCAGGGTGGGCAGCGCCTCAGAGAACCAGTTCTGTGTGCCAGCTTGGTCAAGCCAGCGTGGCCCCCTAGCCTAATCCATGGCAGGCCTGAGCAGCCATGTCAGCCCTGCTCGTTCAGAATGCAGCTGGTTCAGGGCTGGATGCAGGGCCAGTTAGAACCGAGCCCGCTAACCATGTTGGTGCACACAGACAAGGCGGAGGAGGTGCAGAGAGCGGGGAGAGCTGAACCGGGCGGCCCCAAGGGAGGGCTAGAGAGAAGCAACAGAGCAACATCCTGTTCCCCTGGGGCTGGTGGTACCCATGCCCCTTATTCCTCCCATCCTCCGGGCCTGTCAATAAGACCATGTGACTGAAACTGACGGAGCAGGCTTCTAAACCCGGCAGCACAGCATCCTTTCCAAAGTTGCTCCCTGGGTTGAGTCACGGCCAGATGCTGTAGAGATAGGGCTGCACCATGTACGGGGCTGCTGGGAAACCAGACCTCCCCCCACATCTCAGGGCCAACAACAACATCGAGGGCTCACCATTCACTGGTGACAGCCTCTGTCCTGGACACGGACATGCATTGGTTCATCTAAACTCACAGGGGCCAGGTGAGGGGATGCTAGGTAGGAAATCAACACCCTCAGGTGAAAAACTTGCTCACAGGGGACCCCAGGATTTGAACTCATTCTGACTCCTGACCTCAAGATGCTGTCACTCTCTCTACTGCATCCCAAATCCTGTGCCCCTCCCTCATACCTGCACCCGGAGGGCACACCGCAAGGGTGGCCTCTGAGGCAGCAGGTGGCCCAGCCCCCATCTGGTGACCTCCATCCCCAGGACCAGCGAGGTCCTTTCCAGGCCCTGGCTCTGCTGTGAACCAGCTGCTAGTTCTCGGCCAAGGTATCTACCTTGTCCGGGCTTTCTCAGATGTAAAATGAAAGGAAAACTTCTCAGCAGAACTTTTGTGAAAATTAGATAAAAGGACATAAAGCGCGTTGCCAACTCAGAACTGCACTGTGAACACGAGCTCTTTGTCTTCATGCCTCCTGACTCCACTGTTTCCCTGTGGGAAGCCAGCAGATGGACGTCAGCAGGGTGGCCCTCAGATCCGGAATTCCCTGGGTCTGAGGTGGGAATCATGGCGGGGACTTGCCCTGCGTGGCTCCCTGTCTGTGCTCATCTCATTATCATGAGATTGGGCCGTGGATCCTCAGGGAGTCTGGCCCAGGAATGGCAGGAGAGGGGGTTTCAGGACAGGCATCTACAGCAGGGCTGGCCTTATTGAAATGGAGACGATGGTGTGATCCATGAAACCAGGTGAGGCACCTGGGACTCCTCCTGGGAAGTCCCCAGGTCGATATGTCCCTTTGGGGAGACCAGCTCTAGCAGCCACGTGCAGACGAGAGCCCCCAAGGGTACTTATGCATGTCATGTCACTGATTAACTGTGGCTGAGACCCATCCCATCCACAGGTCTGGAAGAACCACATTTAGTTCAAGCTAGAGAGTTAGTTTGATGAACCAAGAGAGCATCTGTCAAGCTACCTGCCAACCTTTGCTGATGACCAAGCCATATGCCCAGTGCTGGGAGGACCAAGGTGGGAGACAGAGACGGAATGTGAGGGTCCCAGCTCGGGAAGCCCTGAGTCTGCAAGGGAGGCTAAGAGAAATCTTCCTCTCAGTTGGGCCAGGAGGGGCTGAGACTGCTGAGCAGGGAGGAGTGGGCAGGAGAAGGATAAGCTGGAAGAAGGAAAGATTGGTTAGAAGCAGAGAGGCCACCTCCACCTACCAGGCCAGCCCCTGCAAGCCCAGGAGCACAGGGAACAGGCGGCAGGTGTGTGCTGTATGGCTGGATGGACGGGCCAGTTTGGCTGTCCCGGGATCTTGGGCAAGGCACGAACTGCAGTGCACCGTCTTCCTAATCAATAAAACAGCACCAGAGGACTGTCATTATATTGGTTTTTATGACTGGCAACTAATACTTAATGAATGCTAACTGCACAGAGCTGAGTGCTTTATGTGAATTATCTAAATTTACCAGCCCTCCTCCAATCTTATAAGACAGATGCCATTCCCATTTTAGAGAAGGGGAGATTGACTCGTAGCAAGATGGTGTGATGACCAAGACAAGCTGGTGCTGGGTCTGGGTTTGAACAACAAGCCTTTGTGCTTCATCGGTCTCCTAGCCCAGAGCCGGCTCGTGGTTGGGAGACCGTGTGGACCAGCGTCACCTGTGGAAATAGAACATAAGCCACGCAGGTGATCTTCAGTTCCCGGGGTGGGGGGGGGGGGGGTTGGTGGTGGCTCAGTCACTAAGTTGTGTCCGACTATTGGACTATGGCCTGCCAGGCTCCTCTGTCCACGGGATTTCTCAGGCAAGAATACAGAGGTGGGCTGCCATTTCCTTCTCCAGGATCATTCCCAACCCAGAGACTGAACCCAGGTCTCCTTACTGCAGGTGGTCTCCTGAATTGTAGGCAGATTCTTTACTGACTAAGCACCAGGGAAGCCTAATGTGCTCAGTGCTCAGTCGTGTCCAGCTCTTTGCAACCCCGTGGACTGTAGCCTGCCAGGCTCCTCTGTCCATGGGATCTTTCAGGCAAGAATACTGGAGTGGGCTGCCATTTCCTCCTCCAGGGGATCTTCTAGAAGCCACATAAAAGAATCAAGTGAAATTAATTTCAATAGTGTATTTTATTTAATCCAACATATCCAAAAGAGTATTTAAAATAATGAGGGACTTCCCTGGTGGTCCAGTGGTTAAGACATTGCCTTCCAATGCAGGGGGCATGGATTTCAATCTTTGAGAGCTAAGAACCCATGTGCTTCTCAGCCAAGAAACCAAAACATAAAAAAAAAAAAAACTGAAACAATATTGTAACAAATTCAATAAAGATTTTAAAAATGGTCCACATCAAAAAAAAATCTTAAAAAAATAAAATTTAAAAATGCTGAGCTCTTTGACACTCTTTTTCACCTACTAAATCTTCAAGATCTGGTGTGAATTTACACCTCCAGCCACTTTTTTTTTTTTAAGTATTTATTTTTAATTGGAGGATAATTGGTTTACAATATTGTGCCGTTTTCTGCCATACATCAACATGAATCGGCCATGGGTACATATGTCCCCTCCCTTTTGAACCTCCCTCCTGCCTCCCTCCTCATCCCTAACCTCTAAGTTGTCACAGAGCACTGGGTTTGAGCTTCCTGTATCATATAGCAAATTCCCACTGGCTGTCTATTTTACACATGGTTATATATATGTTTCAGTGCTACTCTCTCAATTCCTACCACCCTCTCCTTCCTTCACTGTCTATTCTCTATGTCTATGTCTCCATTGAAAGTGAAAGTTGCTCAGTCGTGTCCAACTCTTTGTGACCCCATGGACTGTATAGTCCATGAAATTCTCCAGGCCAGAATACTGGAGTGGGTAGCCTTCCCTTCTCCAGGGGATCTTGCCGACCCAGGAATCGAACTGGGGTCTCCTGCATTGCAGGTGGATTCTTTACCAGCTAAGCTACTAGTGTCTCCATTGCTGCCTGCAAATAGGTACCACCTCTCTAGATTTCCTATATATTGTGTTAAGCACTCAAAAGCCACGTGTAACTCCTGATGGACAATGTAGGTAGAAGTTATCCTTCAAAGCACTCACTTGGAGGTGAAAGGAGTCATTAATAATTAGGAGGTGACAGCAGGCATAAACCAGGACACCCAGGCAAACCAGTCTCCAGGAATACTATGGAAAGGCAGGTCCCCACTCCCACATCCTGGGGCCTCCTGGGGCCCGCAACTCTCCCACCTGCACTATCTCTCTCCTTCCTCTCCCTTAGCCATCTTTTCAATGAGCCTGTCTATGCCTTGGTTGGTCTACTCTATTTTATAAGTGTATGCCCTCGTCTCTACTACTTTCTTTCTTGTTTCTTTGGGTTTGCTCTTTTTGCAGTCTCTAGTGTTGCATAATTTAGCTCTTCTGCAGTCAACCTTTCTCATTTCCTGATAAATACATTTAAAAGGCATTGGTTTCCCTCTATGTACTGCTTTCTCTGTCTCTTACACATGACAAGTAGCATCCTCAACATCAGTCCATTCTAGGGTTTTCCTGATTTATTATTTGCTTTAAACATGTTATTTAGCTTCCAAACACATAAGAATTTTTAGCCATTCTTTTGCTTTTAATTCCTAATATTATTCCACTGTGACTGAAGCACATCATATATACCTTACTGATCCCTTGGAATATATGGCGACTTCTTTCATAGCCTATGACATAGCTTGTTTTTGTAAGTGTTGCCATTTCCTTCTCCTAAGAAGCCATTCACCCAGGCACAGCTCTTTGAGAGCACCAGTTCATTCATGGCATCGCTTGTCTGAACCCATCCTTAGCTACCAGCCAAGCCTGACAAGTCCTGTAAGTCTGAGCTTGGCCTCAAGCCCTCCCCATGACCCACCCCCTCCAGCTGCAGGCAACCCTTCCACACTCCCTGCCTTCTACCTTTCTGCTCTAAGTTCCAGCCACAGTGGTCAGTCTCCTGGGTCTGCATCAAAGAAACCCCAGGTCAAGAAGGACACAAAGGAGTCCCACTGGGCAGACAGCTGGGACAGGGAGGGTCATTTCCTGGCCTCGGGGAGCCATTAGGGGAAGAAAACAACAACGGTAATAGTACCAGCTCCCTCTTACTGAGCACTTAATGTAAGACCAGGAGCTGAGAGCATCATGCGAAGGTACCACCTCATTTAATCTTAACAACCTCAACAGCATCCATAACCAATATTACAGCTGAGAAAACAAGGACCACAAAGGAGGGGTCACTTGCCCAAGGCTCTGTCTGGCTGCAAAACTGGACCTCTGGGCAACCCCGCTGAGACCACGAGAACAAGAAAGGAAAATCAGGGTAGGAAGGCAAAAGGGATTTTCCCAGGCCCCAAAGGTAGTCAGTGGGGACTCAGGATCAACCAGTCAGCCAGAGTCTACTCCTCACCTCCAAGAAAACAACGGGCAGAACTCGGAAAGCCCTGCAGCCAAAAGAGCCAGAGCCACCTACCCAGGAACAAGGAGCCTGCGAAGCTGCATCCCGGGGAAGCAGTCAGGTCCATGTATATGCAGTCCAGATAAAGCCTTGTCACCTCAGAACACCTTGGGGGGACGGCGGGAGGGGAACTCATGGTGAGGGGCACTTGCACTTCGCTCCTGGATGTGTTTCCTCTGTCGGGTGCCTGAGGGAGCCCAGAGCATGTGGAAAATTCACCGACGGGCGGGCAAACCCTGACTCCAGCTTCACAAATACACCCAGATAAAGCCAAACACCAGCTCCGCCATGGTCCAGACACCTCATTCTTGTTTCTTCTCCCCGCCAGCTCCAGGCCCGCCAAAGGTCATGTACAAGATAGAATTTGACACAATAAGACTCCACTCCCATGTTAATGCCCCTCAGATCGGGCCTGCAAAAGTGAAATAATAAATTTAGGAAAACAAGCAGAATGACCCATCTGGTTGGTTGGTTTTTCTAGATACCATCTACATATTTTAGAAACGTACAACCTTCTAATAGAAATGAATAAACTACTCAACCATAAAGTTGCTATAGAAGATATGCTTGTTCTGATTCGAAAGGGCATCTGCTATCTGCAATATTGATAATACTTTTCAAATTTCATCTGCTTTTGTTTGCATTCTGTGTCGTCTGTTTAAACACACTGGGAATAATAATGAATCCCTGCATTATCTCTACTTTTTCAAGGCCGAACATATAACTTTATCACAAAAATAATTAAAATTCTTTGGCACTCTTGTATCTTTTCCATTAAACGTTATCAACCAGTGACAATAAACTAACATGAGCCCAAGGCTGGCCATGGGCCGCCTTTACAAAGAATGCATTTGTCCCCGGGCGAGAGACATGAATTTTCAGTTTACAGGGTCAGACGATCCTGAAGTTTTTTACAGTAGGAGACCACAAATCTATACCTCCTGTCCCCTAACAGGGGCTGGCGGCGGGCACGGGGCGCCCCATAAATTCTCAGGCAAGAATACACTTTAATAGGCAAAAAACCTTGGCAGCTTAATAATTCTGAGTTGCAAATTTAAATATTTTACATATCATTAGACATTAAAAACAAAGATTTATGCGGCTCGTCTCCGCGGAGTGAGGACCCCGTTGACTTCACACACAGCCATGAATCTGCTTGAGGTTCATTAGCTGAGCGTCTTCAGCTAAGGAAGCCCTTCGAGTGGAGGCTGCCTCTAAATCATGGCTTTTATTTTCCCGCCATCAGGAGGCACTTGAGGAGACCCCTCCCCTGAGCAAGGCCCCCGCGGGCACCCTGACCTGCAACGGCAGTGCCCGCGGGCAACACCCAGCCTCCCCACCTGGCCAGGCCCAGCAGGCAGGAGGGGGCCCCTGCTCTACAGCCCCGGGCCCAGGGGCTCCCTGCCAGGACCCACCACTCGGGGAGGCTGGGCTGGGGGCCCACTGGGTACTTCTCAGAGGCCAGTTAGCACACATCCCTGGGCCCTGGTTAACAGCCTCAGATGAGGAGGAGGGGAGGAAGAGAAGGACAGACAGAAAGGGAAGAACTTCTCCTGGCCACAGGCCTGGATCGTTGATGGCCTAGCCCACAGCATCCCACTGTGTAGCTGGAACTGACCGTCTCTGATGCCCAGGCATGCCTGTCACACCCTACTTGCCTCAAAATTCTATTTACCCTTCAAGCTGTTCACAGGCCTCCCCAGGAAGCCCCTCATCTCCCAGGGGACTCCAACCCATCCCCTTGGGAGCCCTCACTCGGGATTTCCTGGGCCACCTCCTCTCCCCACCCAGCCCAGAGGTTCCTGGGCCCTGGTTTTCCTCCCCGCTCAGCCCAGGAGGCACATTCCTCCCCAATGTGCCCAGGTCTGTGCTCTCTCAGTGTCAGGGTCCCTCACTGGCCTCATGGTGCTGGTGGTTTAGTACGCCAAGTCGTGTCCGACTCTTGCGACCCCATGGACTGTAGCCTGCCAGGCTCCTCTGTCCCTGGGAGTCTCCAGGCAAGAGTACTGGAGTGGGTTGCCATAGGTGTGTCTTCTACTTCCTATATGTCCGATGCTTCGACACTGAGATCTTGCTGACCTTGGAGGGGCTGCTCCTTCTTGGACCACATCTACCATCCCTAGATGAGAAAACAACTATGCCAATAACCAGCCCGGAGCCCACACCCCAACCTCCTCCTCCATCTGGCACTAACTCTCTGAGCCACTGTGCCCCTGCCCTCATCACCCAGCGCCAGGGCCCAGGAAACTAGGGACAGCCTCTACATCCCAGAGCCCACTGAAATGATTCAGCCTACTAGCCAATCCTAAGCCTGCTTACCCTGCCTCACCCATTCCTTCCCGTGGAAACCACAGTAAAGGCTCCTGCCCACACTTTTCCTCTCATGCCCTCTGCCTCCTGGCTGACCCTGGGGCTTCTCCCTGTGGCCCTGGGGGTGTGACGTGCCCTTTCCTCTTGAGAACTGTGATCAACCATCATTTCACTGACAATCTTATCCTGATCTGTTTGCCTTATTGTACCTCAAATTTTCTATTAATATACTGTATCTTAAAACAGCATACAGCTGGTGAACGTGGGTATTTATACTAAAAGCTTTTAATATATTTGTCTTTGGATGGAGCATGAGCTGTCTGGGTGTCACAGCTCCCACCACGCCCTCTTTTATCACATGCACACTTCTTCCAGACTCACGAGACTCATGAGTTGGTATCCCAGCCAGTGAACTCACGCTCTTGGTGGCTGGAGTGTGAGGTGGGAGGAAAGACCCACCCTTTGAAGCGGGTGGGAGGCACGTGCTCCTGAGGACGGGGCCCTGGTGGACTCAGGACAGGGAGGAAGAGTGATTCTCCAGGCCAGCTTCACTCTGTGGAGGCTGTGAAGGTGTCTTCAGACCTCAGCAGAACCCAGAAGTACCAGCAGAGCCCGTCAGGGCCTGAGACCTCACCTCTGTCAACACCTCAGTCTGCAGTGTGAGAGATAGAAGCCAGGAGAGGAACTTGGGAAAGATGGAGGCAATGCAGGAGCAGGAGAGATACCTACAGAGTTCTGGAATGATTCTGCCTCGCATATCTGAAACTCTATGCCCCCTGACCAGCATCTCCCCACTTCTCCTCCTGGCCCCTCGGCCCCTGGCAACCACCATTCTGCCTTCTGCTTCTATGAGTCTGACAACTTTTGATGCCTCATATAAGTGGAGGTACAAAGGACATGACTCCATGAAATAGGAACCAGAGGTGGAGAAAAGGACATTCACTTAAAAAGGAAAGAAGGGAGGGAGGAAGGAAGGAAGAGAGTTTTTAAAAATCAGAACTGTGAAGGCAAATTTTTAAAACATCAGTAGAGTGGCTCGAAGATAGGAAATCCCTCAGAACTGGAACAGAAAGGGAAAAGATGAAAATAGGAGAGATAAGATCAGAGGATGTGGTGGAATGGAAGCCTGACAAGAGTTCAGAAAGGTGTGATGAAGAAAACCCACGGTAGAACACTTTGAAAGAAGTGGAGGCGATTGGAGAAATATCTGGAACTGAAGGACATGCATTTCCATGCAAGCAAAGGCCATCCATGTGCGGATGGATAAAGAGAGGATCTGAAAGCTTTCAGAGAACAGAACAGGCCACAGCTGAAAGGCTGGGACTAGGGAAGGCCTCAGACTTCTCAAGAGCCATGCTGCTACTTGACGACCATGAGGCAATGCTTTCAACATTGGGAGGGAAGATGCCTTTCACCTAGAACTCTAGATTCAGCCAAATGGCCAATCAAGAGGGAGGATGGACAGATAACATTTCAGACAGCTAAGTCTCAAAAAAAACTATTTTCCAGGGACCCTTTCTCAGAAAGTTACTGGAGGGTGTGTGCCACCAACATGAAGGATTAACCCAAGAGAAAGGAAGACAGCATACAAGAAACAGGAGAGGCACAGTCGATTCCCAGGCTGCTGTGGAAGGGAGACCCCAGCAGAGCAGCTGAGCCCCATTCTGGAGGGCAACCCGCAGAGCCAAATGCTACCTACAGTCAAAGGGAGTCTTCAAGGGGGAAAAAATGGAAACGTTAGACAGCCTAATATGTTGACAGTTGCCGTAGGAGTTTGCAGTTCTGGCGGGAAATTTGGACATAAATTATTAATGCTACTTTAAAAAAAAAAAAAAAGTAGAAACAGCAACAAACAAAAACACTTACAATTAGAACATCTGAAAGAGTGGAAAGTGGCTGCCGCAGGGGAGCCAGAATGAGGGTGTGGAGGGGCAGGCCAGAGATCGCTCGTTTTCACTATAAGTAAAAGTGTTTCTCACTATGAGCCATCTCATGTTTTAAATTATGCACGTATGTGAGCTACACACAAATTGAATGTATAAAAAGGAAGTTGGATTTAAATAGAACTGTGTGTTAAAATGCCTCGGGGATAAATTCTCTTCAGCACTGGCAGGGGCAGGGTCCCACGCCGGCATCTTCTCAGAGCCTAGTGTGGAGTGAACCAGGTCCAGACGGGGCTGAGAAGTAGCGTCCTGGGAGAGAAGTGAAGCGTCAGCTCGGGGCTCCACAGCGTGGACTCAGGTCCTCGAGGGATGGACACTCGGCTGGCCAAGGAGGTGAGGGCTTCCAAGACCTGGCAGGAAGCACAGCCCCAGGAGCCTGGGGCCTACACGCTCCTTTGCACCCTCTCTGAAATAGGCTCCCTGGGCCCGGGCACTGAGGTGTGGATTCAGTCCAGACCCTGCACCCCAGGGTCTCAGGGGCCATGGGAAGATAGGGTGCTGAATGCCGCCCGGGGCCCTCACATGCTGCCCTTCCCTCCCGGGGAGAGGGGCCTCTGGCTCGGCTCAAGCCAGAAATCCATACTTCTAATATGATGAGATTGTCCTCCCGCAGACATGGATTTTTTTTTTTCCCCTCGATAGCCCAGTCAGAAAGCAAGTCTGACTTCCTGTGTCAGCACATTTCCCTCTCCTCACGAGCCACATGCATGCTGGCGCGGCCCCCACAGGGAGCCAGGACCCCCGGGCGGTCCTGAAGGCTTCATCCTTCCTTCTCTCTCCCCTCAAGCAGTGGACTCCACCACTCCCACCAGGCACTGGAAGGAAGGCCACTTCGAGGCTGAATGTTGGGGGCCAGAGAGCCCCAGGCCCCCTCTCTCCACACACTGCAGGTGCCCCTCCTGGTGCAGTGACCCCGGCTTCCTCATGTGTGGGCCTTAAGTCCCCAACTCCTCCAGGCAGCGTGGCCAGGGCCTCAGACTGGGGGGACTCAGAGGCCTAGGCCATCAGGTTGGCCTGGAGCGCCTGGACGGAGTCAGCCAAGACCGACACCAGGAGCTCCCGCCACCCTAACCCCCTACACTGGGGTCTGACCCCACCCTTCTTCACCTCCCCTCCCTGCCCTAGGCAGACCTTCAACCTTCTGGTTCCTCGGCTGGGTTCTTCCCTGCTAGTATGACTGTTCCTCGGCTGGGTTCCTACCTGCTAGTATGACTGTTTCTTGTGACCATTGGGATTGAAACAAAAAGGGATTTTTCTAATGACATTGCCTTCTGGCCCCAGGCAGCAGAGGGGCTGAGGGAGGGGGTTTGCAGTCTTGGAACAAGGTTAGGAGCAGGGACCAGGCCAGGCCAGTCAGGGCTTGCAGGCACATACATGCCCCGAGTCTGGTGCCAGAGATCCCATTCAGAGGCTGGAGGAAGCCCCCTTTCCATCCCTCCCAGCCCCAGAGGCCTGTGGGCATTTCCCACATGCAAGGTACCATCCTTCTTGTGTCCAGCTGTGCGTGGGCCTCTGTCTGGCACAGCGGAGGCTGTCCAAGGAGGGCTGGCCCAGGCTCAGAGGAGCCCACATTCTGGGGGGAGGGGACAGGGAGCACGGAGGGCAGAGGCCAAGGTGGGCTCAGGTGAGCAGGCTGGTCTTCAGGGTCTCCAGACGGCGTAAGAGGGTGTGAGCGCTGTATGTACATGTGGGCATATGGGTGAGTGTGACCATAATTGTGAGCATGTGTATTGTGAGCGTGCATGAGTAGCGCGAGTGGGAGCATGTGTATGTCAGAATATAACTGTATGTGTGTACCCATGCCACTGATGATGTGGTGTGGCTCAGCCCCAGGGCTGCCGTCCACCTGCAGGCTCCCCTATACTCTTCTACATAAATGGCATCGCTATTGTGGTTGAGTAGACAACCCGTGCAACTGTATGCTACAGCCCCACTTGGAGCCCCAGCATCACCACCACCCACTGCATACATAAGGGGAGGTCACGTGAGGCCCAGGCAGCCCTCCTCAACAAAGCTACAATTGCATACCAAGACTAGCCTTTGGTTCCCTTCTAAAGAGACCTCAGTCTTGTACTTTAGGTCTCTCCCACCCTGTTTGATCATCCCAGCAGCTGTCAGGACAGTGACTGCTTCCTCATTCTGCAGGTGTGGCAGCCACAGCAGATATGAGTGGGGTATGGATTTGTGGGATACAGAAAAGAGATTTCAGATCAGGGAATAGGAACAGAGGCCAGTGGCCAGTGTAGATGGCTTGGATACAGACTCACTGTGCAATGTTGCCACCTCTGAGCCTCAGTCGAGGGACTGGACTCCAGCGGTCTGTCCTGAAGGTCCCCCTCCCTACAGCTCTCCTGAAGGATCAGCACCCCTTAGTTTCCACTGAGCTGAATGGGAGCTGGGGATACCTGAGTTGGGAGTCCTGACCTCTTCCTGAGGCTTTTTGTCATTGAATTCACACTGTTGACTGAGTACATCGCCTCTAATAATGTTTTAAGGGCACTGATGGGGGCGTGCATGCCCCTGGCTACACTTCTGGGTGAGAAGGGCCTCAGTGGCTTACTGGGCTGCAAGGTAGGAGCTCCACTCCGAGATCCCCTAACTCCAGAGCCTTGTCTCATGTGTGAGCCAGCCAAGACTCAAACACTCATGTTCCTCATTTCCTGGGACCCCAACCAGCCCCACAGTCTGGGTGGGGGCAAAGTATGTGGGTTGCAGAGGAGAGAGAAGCCAGAACAGGGCAACAGGGGAGCAACTGAGCCAGGAGCAGCCCGAAAGCCCGCCAGCCTCACTCTCCCCACCCTGCTCCCAGATCACAAAACGGCCTGCTTCCCCTTCGCTTCCTATTCAACCATGTCTCTCCATTGTCAATAAAAGCCATTTTTAAGGTCAACTATCTTCTTCCATCAACCGCCAACCCCACACAGCTCCGACCAGCCCCAGCATCACATCATGAAATAAAAATTAAATTGTAGTTGGGCTTTTAAATCAACTCAATTAAAATAAAGAGATTCTTGGCTTGATATAGGGAAATATTTGTATTTCCAATTCTATTTGTTAATACATTGACATATGTGCTATTTTTTAAATGTAGCACTAAGTGCACTTTCTGTCAATGCCATAGATTTTTTAATAGACTGAGAAAATGCATTTCATTTCTTCTTATTTTCCTTCAATACATCATTTGGTTCTGCTTTTTTGCCTGCATGAAATTCATTTTCTAATGGAAATATTTGTTTTGTAAATCAAATATGTATTATGCACAAAATGCAAAGCACAAATTAAATTATGTTAATGAAATGAAAGAGATATGAAATGCATATTTCATGGACAAAACATAACCTCAGCAAACAACCATTTCTTGATAAAATCTTTAAACACAATCTCATTCTGTGACAGACATATTGTTAAAGTAGATAGCACCTCATTTAAATGGTTTCCTTTAATATTAGTGCTTAGTATATAATTGTAAATAACTTTTGGGATGAAAAACCAATAATGAAATACTGTCTTTAATAGTTTGCTATTGATGTCAGCATAAAATTTGTCGTAGTTGAATATTGGAAATTGGGAGTGCACAGAAATATTCTCAAAAGCTGTAAATGATTGCATATTTAAATAGAGCTGACTAAGGCAAAGATGTTATAGATATTAGTAATAGGCAGAAAATTATGCTGACCTAACATTATTTGACAAAACCCACTGTTTTAAATTATATATTGGTTACACTTAATGAATAATAGATTTTGTAGGTGTTGTTTCTCTGATCATAATGCTGATGATACGATATGTCGGGGATTTCTTAGTCATCTTTCTGACAATAAACACAGCCTCGGCTCACGAAGGTCGGGCGAGAGGCCACTGGATGGCCGGTCAGAGCTCTCTGCTGGAGAAGGGCAGATGGGGCCACAGCGACTCGTCGCCATAGCGACTCCCCACAGGCAAACTGGCTGGCGTGGGTGGACCCACCCGAGATGGGCCAGGCTGGCTTGGGTGGGACCTGCGGGAACCTCTGGCCAGGAGTCCAGCCCTGCCGGTAATGCCAACACCAGGGAATGGCGGCGACACGGCTCTAAGTGTGAAGTCACCAAAGGACATCCGTCCTCCCCCAACTCACCTTTACCACCAACCACACAGAAGACGGGAAGGGACGGCTAATGCGCACGGAGGCCAGGCACGGACACGGCCGGGACAGACCAACCAGACGATCCAGGAGACCACGGCGGCTTGGGCGTCCGTGCCCCGGGCTGTGCTCAGGCACACCCACACATGCACTCCCAAGTGCACGGTCACACCCTCACACTCCTCTAGACCACCCGCTTGCCTACGGATTCTCAGACGGCCCTTTCTGAACCGCAACCCCGAGGAGCAGTCAGGATCCCGTCGCCCTGTGCTATCGGAGCCTCTCAGCCGGGGTTTGCCAGAGACCCCGGCCCTTTGTCCTCGGGGTCTGCTCAGAACACAGGGGTGTCGCGAGTGTGTGCACATGTGCGTCCTGTGTGTGGTGCATGCTTTGTGGGTACACTGCCGTGTGCGCTCACACGTCTGCATGTGTGGGGCGCAGGGCGAGCAGGTGTGGCCGGAGGAGGACAGTGTCGGGCAGAGGCGGAGTGAGGGAGGCGCCAGGAGGGAGGAGCAGCCAGCTCCCCGGGTTCTCTCAGATGCTTCTGAAAAGAAAGCACTTAAGACTCAGGATTTCACAGAGGGGGATGAAAGACAAAAAGAGAGAAAAAAACTCTTGAACTTTTCTGCTCTTCTCCTGACACTGCACTTTCCCAGCCCCTTCTTCCTGAAGCGTGAATGTCTAACCCTGGAGTAAGGGTTGGGCCATCCTCCTGTTCTGACCCTGCCCAGCTGTGTGGCTCTGGATAGGTTGCTCTGCCTCTCTGTTTCCTCACTTGCCGATCTTGCAGAGGGGAGGCTCAGTGATAGCTGAGGTCCTTCCCAGATCCGCAGCTGGAGATCTGAAGGCCCACGTCTGCACCAAGACTTAAGCTCCACCCGGAATAGTGTATAAGGTACCAGAACCCGGGATCAGCTGCAACAGATGACAGAGATGACGGCAGTGCTTCGGGAACAAAGTAAGAGCGCTCCGTGACCCGCCGCAGCGCAACTGAGGACAGCTGCTCACGCGACAGCCAGTGTGTGTGAAGGGGTGGCTGGCCCTTTGCAGTGACCAGGGTGCCAGTTGCCGTCCCAAAGGTCCACAGCGGATGGATGGAGGAGGAGCCCACTGCTACGGCCTGCACATCCCAGCAGGGACCTGCACCTTCCAGCTGTCCCTGGGCCTCCCACGGCCTCCCCCTCTGCCCAAGCTGAGGGCTGCTCTCAGGCTCCACCCTGACCCCCGACATAGCCCCACCTCACCAGACTCCCAGCACCCACAAGGCCTGCGGAAATTAAAAGAACATGCCATCGGGTCAGCTTGGGTTAGTTGCTATGGTATATCCCGTGTACCCACCCAACTCTGGCACTATCTGGGGCAAATAGGAATAATCCAATGAACGCTGATGGCTATATTTCCGGCAGAGATGACAAGGAACGTAGTCATCTATCCAACAGCTACTCCTCGGGCACCTACAACGTGCTGGGCGACATGCCCAGCGCAGAGAATCCATCAGGGTGCTCAGCGGGGGACAGAATCGTCTCTCCCCACCGTGGAGCTCATGGGAGAGTCACACCTCCCTGTAAAATGGTGTGTGGTGACAAAGCCACAAAGGAGACGTACGTGTGTTTAGTTTGCCATCTGCCATAAGAAAGCTCATACACATGTTCTCCCCAACTCTGAGAGCCACGAGTCCCAGGGTCAAGGTGACAGGGGGCTGGTTCCTCCTGAGGGCTCGGTAGAGGCTCTGTCCCAGCCTCTCCCCTAGCTCCTGGAGGTTTACTGGTTATCTCTGGTGTCCCTTAGCTCATCGAGACCCCAGCTCAATGTCTGTCCTCATGTCATTGGCGTTCTCCCCAAGTCCTTTTTATAAGGACACCAGTCATACTGGGTCAGCAGCTCACCTGTCCAGTGTGACCTTATAGTAACTAAATACTCTGCAATGACCTTATTTCCAAATAAGGTCATATTCTGGGGTAGTAGGGGTTAGGACTCCAACATAGGAATCGGAAAGGGGGGAATTCAACTCTTAACAGCATGAAAGTGAAAGTCACTCAGTTGTGTCCGACTCTTTGCGACCCCACGGTCTATACAGTCCATGGGATTCTCCAGGCCAGAATACTGGAGTGGTAACCGTTCCCTTCTCCAGGGGATCTTTCCAACCCAGGGATCAAACCAGGTCTCCTGCACTGCAGGAGGATTCTTTACCAGCTAAGACACCAGGGAAGCCCAAGAATACTGGAGTGGGTAGCCTATCCATTCTCCAGCAGATCTTTCCAACCCAGGGATCAAACCAGGCTCTCCAGCATTGCAGGCGGATCCTTTACCAGCTGGGCTACCAGGGAAGACCCCCTTAACAGCACAGGAGCCTACCAAAGGGGGCCTGACTGTGTGAGGTGTCAGGTGTGTCGCCCCCAGGGCAGGCTCCAGGCTGAGATCTGCAGGAGGAGGTCGAGGAGCAGGCTTGGGGGTACAGAGCAGGCAGGGCCACGGAAAGCACAGGAAAGATGTGAGCTGAGCCCGGTCCCAAACGGAGGGGACACTGGGGGTGCAGTGAGGGCACAGCAGAGCAGGCAGGCCCAAGGACAAAGGGTGCATTAGAGGTGGGGGGTACGGGGCTGGGAGCCGGAGCTCCCCAGGTTAGAGAGCACTCTGGCTTCTCCTCTGTTCCAGTCCCCACCTCTCGAGTCTGCCAGGGGTGTGAGAACGAACCCCTGGTCAGGCAACAGCCACAGGGACGTTGGGACCTTCAGAGGGTGAGGCAGCGGAGGCTTGTCCAGTCTCTGCCCCTTCAGGGCATGGGTGATAGAGGCTGCGGCTCCAGACTGGCCTCTCTCCGACACCTGGGAGGCCAGGGCCCACCCCCGGCCGGCGATGCTCCGGATCCTGGGCTCCCGGGCCTGTGGGCAGGCGGGTCACTTCCAAGGCCTCTGCTCTGTCCACTGGGAATCCCGCCGGGGCCTCCCATGCCGCTTACCTCGCAGCGGGCAAACGTTTTTATCCATTCCCTGAAATTAAACTTGCCCATTTTTCATTATCAAATTCCGAGCTGGTGTCATCTCCCCCATGCCGGCGTGCGGCTCTCGTTTACAGCGCCCGAGATTAATATTAGGTGTTTGTAAAAGGCGAATATTAGCTTCTCCCTTATATCTGTCAGAATTAATAACTTCCCCATCACAGATAACTCCGGGTCAATATTAGATTCGCAGATGAGGCTGGAAATAAAATGTATGGAAATATAACGTCTCATTTGTACGTATTCAAAAGAGGTCCTTTCATTATTGAAATTCGGCGGCAACTGTTCAAAGGTCAGAGGACTTTGTGGCCTGGAAATACCCACCATCTGGCCTGAGCAGTCACAGGCGAGGACAAACTGGTGCCCCTCCACGGGGAGCCTGGGAGGACCGGGGGCAGCTCTGCCAGGGACTATATAGGGCAGAGAGGGCTAGAGAGCTTACCCGCCGCCGGCCGGAGCTCACGCTGGGACCGAAGCCAGAGCCTGGCGTGGGCACCTTGCCAGTGGCCGCCGTCCATATGCCCTCCCCACCTCGGTGCCAAAGTGGGGCCACGGGTCCCCTCCCTTCCCTCTAGCAGCTGGGCGCTGGACATGCGAGCACCAAGGGGTTAACAGCCAGTGCTGTCGCAGGACCCACCTTCTCCCAGAAGCGCCAAGCCACCCCCAGCCGCCCACCAAGTGGTGGGGGGGAGGCAGAAACAGGCCTCGAGACAGGCAGGCCAGCTCCCTGTTTGGCAATCACTCATAAATCATAATTGACAGGCAGAATTTTTCCCTTGAGCAGCAAGGGTGTTTTATTTAGTTGTTTCTATTTTATCTGCTTGCAGGAGATGAGGGACACCCCCCCCCACCACTACCACCACCGCTCCTCACTACTTTGGCTGTTTCCCATAGTAATAAAACTCTCCAAGAGGCCAGGGCAACTCCATGAATGCCTTCTGCCCTGGTGAAAGGGTATCCTGGGACTCCAGCGGCATGGGGGGTTTGGAGGAGCCACTGGGAGGGACAAAATAGGTGCAATGCACTCACTGGCAAGGAGGCGACCTCCCCTCCGACCTCTCCTCCCTCAGCGAGGGGTCTTAGCCCTCTGGGATCCCGTGTGGCAGGTGGACAGAGGGGGCCCACCTTTGGCCTCAGGGAAAGAGGACAGAGTGCCCCGAACAGCAGGCCCCCAGCCACGGAACACCTGCCCGTACTCAGAGCACAGACCCAGAGGGGTGGCCCGACTCTGACCCCTTCTCCACGGAGGGCTGCGGATCAAGCCCACGACGACTGGTATCCCCGTGGTAGCTGAGTGAAGGGGAGCGGGTCCTGGCTGCGCCCCCGGCCCTGAAACCCGAGCTGCCTCAGGTGCCAGAGGGCAGAAGGACCACACGCCCCTGGAGCAGCTGAGGAAGGCCGCCCAGGAAATGGCTCTGCCCAGCCCGTGCCACTGCAGGGCTCGGGAAGGCCTTTCTTTTCGATACTAAGAAACTCCTTTCTGGTTCCCATAAATGACTTAAGCTCTTCCCTATTAAGGCGCTCCCTCCAGCTGGGCTGGCATTGAGGCCCCCGGCCCTGGGGCCTGAGTCTTTGTGAGCAAGGGGCCCCGCTCTGGGGAAGATGAAGGGGAAAAGCCCTTCCCCTTCTTTCCTCCTAAGCCCCTCAAACTCACTGTGACCCACAGATAAATCCCTTTTAACAAGGCTCACTTCCTTGTCCAACTAGTTAAAACTCCAAAAATAAACACAGACCAGAGCAGGCTTTTCCTGCAGCTTTGGAGGCTGTTAGGGATGGGGGGTGGGGGGTGGCGCTTGCCTGACGGGGAGCAGTACATTGCCTTCCAAAGTGGGGTGCTCGGCCTGTCCCCACCACCTGGAGTCCCTCCTGAGAGCAGCCCCTCTAGGCCAAGAAGCAGCAGCTCCAGGCAGGAGCCCGGGGGCCACCTGGGCCCCCTCCCAAATAGGCCATCATCCCTCCACACTTGTCACACAAGCTCCCCTGTGTGACACTCACACTGCTGAACCAAGGCCCGCGCCAACCTCAGCCCTCCCTGCCTGACCCAGGGTGGGGGGCGGGAGTGGGGGTCAAGCCCGGGGCCTCAGGCTGACGTGCGAGAGTATGGGTGAGGGGCTGGATGAAAGGTGCTCCTTAGCAGGCCAGACACAGGGAACCCAACACTCCCTTTTTTCAAAGCTGGACACATCCCCCAAGCCCCTCTGTACATGAGCTGTGGCCACAGCCACGTGGGGTCTCCTGGGAGCTCACTCAGAGAAGTGAGCCCCAGAGCCTCTCAGGGCATGCAGAGGGCATGAGTGGGAGGGGGTGCCCTGCTTTCTCTGAAACCTTAGGGGATGCGCCTCCTTTGCCTCTTCCCAGAGCCGGCTGCCCCTCAGAGGAGCCAAAGGACCTCAAATGGAGCAGGGCTCTCACGCAGATCCCAGGGCGGCTGGCCAGCCCTGCAGGCCTCTGCCCGGACCCCTGGGGACTCCGGGTCTCAGAGCTTGGGGTTGGGACGGCCCACTCCTCTGCTCCTTTGTCCCCTGCATTCTTGCCCTGCACTGGGCCTCAAGAAAAGCAGGTTGCTGATCCCAAATCACAGCTGGTCTCTCTGTTCCACCCAGGATAAACGCCCATCCATCTACTGTCTGTCCATCTATCCATCCTTCCTCAAGTATTTATTAAGCATTTGTTATAGGCATGATGCCATCTGAATACCAAGGTAGGGCAGCAGACAGGACAAGTGAAATGCTTGACCCAACACACCTGCAAAGGAACGAAGCCACCAGAGAAAACCAGAGGACAAGGCTGGTTTACTTGGGCGGGCTTCTAGGAGATGGCGAGGTTGAGGTCCAGCTGGTGATTCAATAGGCTCAGGAAAGAACGTCAGGCCAGGGACAGCAGGCAAAATGTCTAGAGTTGCAAAGTGCTTGGTATGTTCTAGAAGACAGTAGGACAGCATAACTGACATTTATTAAGGCAGAAGCCAATGTCACTTCCCATGGTTGCCACTCAGCCCTGTCTACTTCCCACCAGAGATGCCCTAGGTGGACCAGAGTGGGCTCTGGCCTGCCCCTGGGTAGCCTCAGAAGGGCTCCTTGGCCACCAGAGCCCAGAGAAGAGGAGCAGCCAGAGGGCCTTGCAGACCATCGAGAGAAGAAGGGGGACCCACGTTTGAGCCCTCCCTGACCTGGGGTGTACTCAGTATCTGGACAACCCCACCCCCCCCCACCAGCACCTGGCTATGGGCGCCTCTGGGGGCTCCAGGCACAGACCCCAGATGGGACATCACTGACAAACCCAGACAGCTTCCTGAGGTGCCCTCACAAAGCATTCCAGGCTTCATGGCTCAGATGGAAGACATGCTCCTGTCTCACAGTTCTGGAGGCTCAGAAGTCAGAAGGCAAGGTGGATTCTTCTGAGGACTGTGAGGGAAGGATCTGTTCCAGGCCCCTTCCCTTGACTGGTAGGTGCTGTCTTCTCTCTGTGTCTCTTCACTCCGTCTTCCCTGCATGAGTGTCTATGTCCAGAGTTCCCCTTTTTGTAAGGACATCAGCCAGATTAAGTTAGGGCTCAAAGGATCACAACAAGTCTGTATATTGTCACCCTGCTATTTAACTTATATGCAGAGTACATCACGCGAAATGCCAGGCTGGATGAATCATAAGCTGGAATCAAGATTGCCAGAAGAAGTATCAACAACCTCAGATATGCACTCTAATGGCAGAAAGTGAAGAGGAACTAAAGAGCCTCCTGATGAAGGTGAAAGAGGAAAGTGAAAAATCTGGCTTGAAGCTCAACGTTCAAAAAACTAAGATCATGGCATCCAGTCCCATCACTTCATGGTAAACAGAAGGGGAAAAAGTGGAAGCAGAGCCAGATTTTATTTTCTTGGACTTCAAAATCACTGCGGATGGTGACTGCAACCATGAAATTAACAACTCTTGCTCCTTGGAAAGAAAGCTAGGACAAACTTAGCGTATTCAAAAGCAGAGACACCACTTTGCTGACAAAAGTGCATATAGTCAAAGCTATCGTTTTTCAGGTAGTCATGTAGGGATGTGACAGTTTATCCGGTAGTCTTGGGGGATGTGAAACAAGGCTGAGCACTGAAGAATTGATGCTTTTGAACTGTGGGACTAGAGAAGACTCTTCAGAGTCCCTTGGATGGCAAGGAGATCATACCACTCAATCCTAACGGAAATCAACCCAGAATATTTATTGGAAGGACTGACGCTGAAGCTGAAGCTCCAATACTTTGGCCACTTGATGCAAAGAGCTTACTCATTGGAAAAGACCCTGATGCTGGGAAAAACTGAAGGCAAAAGGAAAAGGCGGCAACTGAGGATGAGATGATTAGATAGCATTGCCGACTCAATGGACATGAATTTGAACAAACCCTGGGAGACAGTGGTGGTCAGAGGAAACTGGCATGCCACAGTCCACAGGGTCACAAAGAGTTGGACATGACTTAGCGACTGAACCACAACAACTCTAGTATGACCTCATCTTAACTAATGAAATCTCCCACGACCTTATTTCTAAACAAGGAAGTGGTTCTGTTACACATGGAGGCCAGGAGAGGCTGCTTATCCCCCTTATCCTCTGGGGGTGGGGGGCTAGCATCCCTTGTTCTTTCACTTATTCCCTCCCTGGGGGTTTGCCAATGAGCCAGGCATGGTGCAGGGCAGAACCAGATGTGGATGATTGTTACTTCTGTTTATCACCCCCGCTTTCAGGGGGCAGGACTGGGCCTTATTTGCCCACCACTGTTTTTCA
Source organism: Muntiacus reevesi (assembly GCF_963930625.1). Classification (NCBI taxonomy): domain Eukaryota; kingdom Metazoa; phylum Chordata; class Mammalia; order Artiodactyla; family Cervidae; genus Muntiacus; species Muntiacus reevesi. Next base: position 252,851,400 of record NC_089250.1, on the reverse strand, counting down.
GCATCTGGCACAGAGGAGATGCCTAATAAACATCTGCCCTCTGTCCACAGTCTCAGGGACACACCCACCTGAGCCCTCAGGAGAATGTGCTGAGTGAGGACTCACTGGGAACCTCGGCTCCCTGCTCTGCCCATCCAGCCCATTCGGATTTGGGGTTCTTGTTTTTCCTATGGCCCCAGCTCATTGGTCAGTTGAGGTGTGAGAACCTCTCTCTCCTGGCAGCTGATGAGATGAATGGGGTGCCTGCCACACAACGCAACCCTCAGACCACACATGTCCATTCTCCTGGCTGGAGAGGAGTGACAAAAGTGAAAAACAGTCTTGCCTGTCCTTCGGCCCCTGGTTCCCGTTCACCAAGACCCTCAGAAAGTCACATCCTTGTGTGTGAACTCTCGGGATGGAGGGAGGGAGGGAGGGATGAATGGATGGAGAAATGGAAGGATGGGTGGGTGGACAGAGAGCTGAACGGAGGGATGGATGGATGAATGGAGGGAGGGAGTCAGTGAACTCAGCCAGACTCCTCTGCAGGAGCCTTGCTCTCTTTCACTTCTTCCATGAACTACACAATGAAGTCCACAGCTCTACCCAGCATTCCAGCCTCCTGCTACCCATATACTTCCACGCAGGAGTCTGGTTTGTCCCCCAGCTCACAGCACAGCTTCAGAGCTGAGATGTGGCCACAGCATTTAACTGTAGAGTGTGGGCCTCCCCTCTCTTCCCAAGGCTTGCCCCAGCCTTCTCGGGATGGAGGTATTTCCATATCACACATTCTGTGGTCTCTGTGACCTTTCGGGCACATTTACTCCTGGCATGCTGGCCAAATGACAGGACTTTCCTCGGAGACACCCAGGTCAATGCCCAATATCGACAGCACCGGCCTGCCTCCTCTGTCTGCCCCGGCTGCCCGGTCACCTGTCGCCAGGCCTCCGCACAGGCAAGGCTCTGCCGCCCTGGCACGGAGGAGGAAGGCTCCCTGCGGGCTTGCGAGGCTGCAGCAGTGGCCTCCCTCACTGGCCTTGCAGGCACCTCCCTGCACTCAGAACCCCTAATGGACTATGAGCTTAGAGGAGCCATCGTGTCCCCGGAGAGCACGAACCCAAGGCCCACTGTCCCCAGCTGTGCTGTCGGGCAGCCCCCCTGGAACAGCCCGATCGTGCCCCCTGCCAGCGCCCTGCACAGCCGGCCGCCCGCCTCCTGGGGGGCATTTCAGCACAATGGGCTTGGCGGCCCACAGCTTCCCAGGCGGATGTGATGGCAAATAGCAGGCACTTGGCATATCTTCGGGATTTCTGAGCATAACAGAAATGTCAGGCGGATTTTAATGAAAGGCTGTGTGCTTCTGGGGATTGACAGGCCGACACAGAATCCTAATTTTCAGATGGCTTGTTCTCAGGGCTTTCAGCACCCAGAGTCAGGGCCGAGGGGAGCCCCCAAAGCCCCTGGCGGTCCTAGACCATCACCCGTGTGTAGGATCATCCGCCCTTCAGCCGAGAGGCTCCCTTCCAGAGCCTGGCCCTGGTGCTGAGTCCGGATTTAGAAACCAAATTATTTCTCTTCCTCACCCGCAGCAATTGGACACCTGCCTTTTGCCTACTCTTTGGAGCCGCATATGCAGCGGAGGAAGCAGCGTCGCCTCAGCTGACGTCAGGAGGGCGGCAGGGGCACAGCCGGCTGCCCTGGGCAGGTGCTGCGTGGGCAGGTGCCACCGGGGGTGGGGGTGCTGGGCAGGGCAGCCCATGGGCGCTGAGGAAATCACCTTTAAAATGAAACGCTGCTTTCCTGGCCAGCTCCAGGAGGCCGGGGACCCTGATAAAGGTACTGGGGACCAGGGAAGGGCCAGCCACTCCCTGAATGTGGGGTGACCAACTGATCTGCACTGAAAGAAGGGCTTGCCCTTTGGTGAACACAGCTTGGGTGCTTGAGGAGCTCGTCCGGGGCCAGCGTAGCCCCGGGTGCTGCGGAGACAGCTCGCCTAGGGCCAGCGTGGCCCCGGCTGCTGGGGCAGGCTGGAGTCACCTGCAGTCTCCAGCAGCGCCTCTCTCCTTTAAGGGCACAGGACTCTCTCACTCTGTCAAGCAAAGGCCACCACTTCAAGTCCCCTCCCTCAGATGCCATTACAGGTTGCCCCTCACCTTCCCACAGGGAAGCCCCCTGTCCCTGCTTTCAGGAGCCCAGAGCTGGCTTGGAGGGACACAGCCCTCAAACAGGTAAACCACTGAGCTAGACGGTGATCACCACCAGAAGGAAAGAAGAGGAACCTGCGGGAGACAGGGCGGGGACGGGAGCAGGTGATTTACACCAGGGCTCAAAGGGCTTCTGGGGGGGGTGGTGAGAGGTGCCCTCCCCTGGCCCCGAGGGTGAGAAGCCTGAGCTCTGCCATCTCCTGGCACTTGGCGAGGACCCCAGGGGTGGGGGACTCTTCCCTGCCTCCGGCCGGCCCCTGGCTCAGACCTCCAGGCCTGGGGGGGCTCCATTTCCCTCACTACACTGGGGACATGAATGAACAGACACCTGCCGTTTGGCAAGCCCAGTCTCTAAAAGAGGCTGAGGGGAAGAGGAGGGGGAAGCAGATCGGACGGCCCCAGGCAGGCAGGGCCTCAGATCCGCTGCCTCCAGGCCCTCTCCCGGTGCCTGGCCCTGAAGGCACTGGAATCTGTGACTGCTCAGCCCCATTCCCTGCCCCCCAGGGGGCTGATCCAAAGCTTGGAGCCGACAGCCAGGAATCCTGAATGTCGCTGAGCGAGGAGCCCCTTCTCCTGAGCCAGCAGACAAGCTCCTGGGGACACGGACAGGGAGGCTGGGGGTTGCTGTGAGGCAGCACAACCCCAGGAGGCTTGCTGGGGCATCAGTGCTGCAGGCCCTCCACAGAGGGCGGGATCTGGAGGGGGCAGTTGGCAAGGTGGCAACCCCAGCGCAGGGGTGGCAAGACCGTGTGGAAGGCGGGCGTGGGAAGTCCCCCTGCCTGCTGGGCACGTGTGGGCAGGCCTGGGGGCTGATCACAGGTGCCGCCAAGGTGCAGGACAGGGCCTCTGACTCAGAAGCACGTGCCTTCAGGAGTGTGGAGCCAGTCCTGCTGGGTCGCCCACCAAGGGAGCCAAGGGCTGGGACCAGGTCGGGGTGGTGGAGGGACGGAGCCTATAGAGATTCTGGAGGCAACACACCCATGGTGACCGCAGAGGACAGCTGAGTGGGGATGGCAGAGGGCCGGAACACCGTTTCATGATGACTGAGTGAGCTCCAAGCCTCCCTGGTAGCCGGAGGACCCTGCCGCCCCGCACTGACTCTCTCCCAGGCCTCTGCTCTGGGGAGACTCCGGGGTCATCCTCTGCATCCTCTCATCCCAGCCACTCGCCCTTCCTCTCAGTTCCTCGAATGCACTGGGCTCCTTCCCAGGCTGCTCCGCCTGCCAGGACGGCTCTGGGATCCTGTCCTGGCCACTCCCCTGCCCTTCTCTTGGCTCAGACTTGGCTCCTGCAGGAAGCCTCCTGGTAGGGGTCCCTCACTTGTGTAACATCTGCCCTCCACTCCCTCCAGAGGCACCCAGCCAGGGGCTGGGATGGGCCAGTGAGAGAGCATCTCCCGCCGCGCTGCCCACCGCAGGGAGGGGACCTCTGTCGGCGGATCCGCCCCTCCCCCAGATGGAAGGCCTCGCCAGCGTCCGGCCTGGGCCTCCGTGTCCCAGTACAGGGCGCCCGAATGAATGAAGCTGGAAGGCATGAGTGAGAGAGCGAGCCCCCTCCAGCCTCTGGCTCCTCCTCCTTTGCCCCCAGGCTGCTGCGGTTCCCCACAAAGGGAGGGGTTCGCAAGGGGCTTGGTTGGGCGCTCGGGCGTGGGTGGGGGCCCCTGAGCGCATAGTTCTGAAACCTGCGCGCTGAACTCCACACACAGCCCCAAAGAGGAGCCGAGATCGATGCGCTGCCCTATTGACAAAACCTCAGCCGTAATGCAGATATTTCTCACATTTTTATTGTGTTCATGTATGTTGATTCACAGCGGTTTTGTCAATAAAAAAAAAAAAAAAAACACCGCACAAAGTCTCACAGTAAAACTGTCACCAAAAATTATTTACTGCTGTGATAACAGCAAATTATATGTTGGAGGAGATTTGTGGCGGTGGCTCGGACAGAGGCTGGTGGCATCTGGGGCCCAGGTGAGGGTCGCTCTAAAACCTGCGCGAGAAGGCAGTGCCCCTGCCCACCGTGGCTGGCCGCGCCCTCCTCAGCTGGGGCTCAGGGTCGCCCCTACAGGACCAGGGTCGGGGAGCCGAAGGCCTGGGCAGGGTCCACACCCACCAACCCGAGGCAGACGGTGGGGTGCGGGCGCCCGGAAGCGGGCAAGGGAGAGTCTGACTTGGTGAGCCAGGAGGGTGTCCCCTCCAAGGAGGTGAGAGGTGGGCCACCTCGAACATCAGGCGGGTTTCAAATGTGCACTTCCCTGAGAATGAAGCAGCAGGAGCAAAAGCTTGAAGGCAAATGCCCGCGTGTTCAGGACGCAGGGCAGGATTCGCTTGGCTCATGTGAACCCAGGGGCACCTGGGCCCGCAGAACCTACTAAGCTCCGGCTCCTCTTCCCAGGTCGCCTGTCTAGTCAATCTAGGGAAGCGTTTTTTATATTTCTTCCTTGGAAAATTTACTCCCGGGTCTGGTATTTCATGGGCAAGGTATAAATTGTGGAGGTGGCCCAAACTATAAAAGCCAGCTTTTCTTTTAAAATATAAATGCGCCGAGAGGTGCAAAGTGCGGAGGGTGGGGGAGAACTTAGATCATTAGTGGCTCCTGCCCGTCTCCCCGACAATAATTGGTGGGCGGAGCGGCGCGGGCTGGGCGGGAGCGGTGGGCGGCGGTGCCGCGGAGGGTAAACGGCACCAGAGGCAGGGAAATTGGCGGGGAGGGGAAGGGAGGGTGGGGGCGACCTCTCTAGGGCGGCGTTTGCTATTTTGGGCAGTTAACAAGGGGGCAGGGATAATTTTTTTTTTCCCCCTGGAATGTCTGCTTGTGGGTCAGAAATTTATATTTACACCAATTGGTTGAGCAAATGGGAAAGAACGCATTTTTAAAAAGAATTAGAGGAAGATTTCTGCTCCATACTGGCAGCCCTTTGCCTGCACATCTTTCTCTTTATGCGGTTTTGTCTCAGTGATTTGAGCATGTTCTAATTTTGTCATTCAAGCCATCTGACTTTCACTGCTCTATACAAACAAAACCTAATTTAGTCTGAGATGTTTTAAGTCATAACAATGACGGATGGCCAGGGTTCAGGTGTGGTGGAATATTTAAATACCTAGTCTATATTTTTCTGATATAAAGACAGGCAGCTTTTTGTACTCTGATTAATTATGATTTTGCATTTCAGAAAAAAAAATAGCTTTTCCTATTCTACATTATTAATTGGTTATTTAATTAGGAATTCTCCAAGCTTCAGATGTTGGGAAGCTAAATCTGTGAGTGGGTTTAAAAAAAGCCGAGCTCCATCCTGTTGCCTTTTTGTATCTTATGAAGGTCACAATAAGACGTGATTGTTTGGCATAGCGGCAGTGAATTATGCCACCCAGACAAGCTTTTAACCTATGTGCCTTCACTCTGAGTGAGACACACGGGCATGTGCTCTCTTTAAACCGTTCTCTATTGAAGAGGATTCAATCACCATAATGAATCTGAGGCCAGGCAGCAATCTTCCGCACTGAAAGAATTTCTAAAAGATTGTAGAATTTGTAAAACGAACAGCTCGCAGACTAAATGGCTGTGTGGGTGAATCAATTATTGCAAGGCCCCGAGTAGTCATAATATTTAGTACATATCATAGAGTGTTTCAGGTACAATAAGATATGCTCGTTTTTCCCTGTTCCTGCTGGAAGTGGTCCCGGATGCCTGCAAACAACCCCAGCTGAACCCTCTGGCATCCCATGAGAGCGAGGCCAAGCCTACCGCGTCCACACACGCTGGTTCCCAGTACACCCGGGTGCAAGCACCGGTGCGTGGGTGCCAAGGAGGGGGCTGGCTTCTGGAGAGGCAAGGGGGTGGCTAAGGTGGCCCCCATCCCATCAAGCCTGCCTTACTACCCACGAGATGCTAAGTTGCCAGTTCTCTTTTTTAAAGCCTGGTTTTGAACGTTTCCTTATTTTAGTATATGTGCTGCCGAAGCGAGCACGAACGTTTCCTTACTAATACAATAATTATTTTTCCCTGACAGCACCATTTATAACCATCTACTCTGTGTCCAACTAGCCCTGTTTTCATTAATCAATGGACATGGAGACTACTGTCATCACCTCTCTGGATTATGACTTATCAGCCTCCTGCAGCCTCCTTTTGAGTGGACACAAATCAGGTGAAGATGGAGCCTTTTTTGGCTCCTTGTGGGGAAGCTTCTTGCACATAGGCAGGCCTAGGTATTGTCTACAGACCTTCAGAGAAGGACATCCAGGTAACCCCCAATGCACTCGGGAAAGACTGTCCCACCTTGCTTTAAACACTGTGATACAGGCGGTGGCCCCCTCGAACACAGTGGGGAAATCTGCATGGGATCCAAGGGGAACTTGAAAACCTCATGGTGTCATCAAGCCAAGAGTCCCAATGGTTGGAATATCACAGCCAGCCCACAACAAGGCTACGGGCGTGTTAAAGGTGGACGTTGCAGGGATTCAGGCTGGGGCAGGGCCCCATGTGAGCCGCCCTAGAATGAAGCTGGGGCATCCTCCAGGCCCCTAGGCTTCCACCAACAGCGCAATCCTCTCCTCTGTTAGCATGCTACCATAGAACGGATCCACAGCACACGTGCCACAGCTTCTCAAAGCCCCGGAAGTGGCACTGTTCCATATCCCCATAACTTAAGCTCTTTGGATAAATCTTGTCACGTTGAGGCCCAAGAAGCCACGATGCTGCCTCTAGGGGATGGGAACATGTGTTCTGTGATGATTTTTAGCCCAGCTTTGCCTCTGTGGCTGCATGTTTGTCCCAAACACTCTGACAACATGAGTGGCTCACCATTCTCCTCTGGTTCAAAGAAAGATTCAAAGAAAATTCCTCATACAGTTTTAACTCCATGCAGATCTTTCCTCCAGTGAACTTCACTCTTGGGCACCTTTGCTGATGTAGAACGAAGAGTTAATCTAACTTAAAAGGAAGGATGCCAGTAGCTACAGAGCCAAGACTCAAGCCTGGATCCTGAGAGCTTTTCCCTCCTCCTCCCCACAGGGCCTCTCCTGGCTGAGTGCTTCTCCCTTAACCAGTTCCTCCCTGGATCATCCCCTACACCCATGAGTCTTCTCTAATAAAGAGCATAAGCTATCCTCCCAAATAGGTCCAAAACAAAGCTTCCTCACTAGCTTGTTCAAGCAGCAGAAAGTGGACCAGAACTTCCATTCCTAAAACATCCTCCCAGTTCAGTTCTCAGCTGCCTCACTCTCACAGTCTGCTGAGGGAAACAGGAAATAAACAGAAGCAGCTTGGAGAGCTACATGGCAAAAAGATCCACAGATAGAGAATATCAGGTACCTCATAAGAAATCTAACAAAAGGTTTATAACTTACACAGGAAAATTGGGTTAACAGCTGTTAAAGAGGTCTTAACTAAATAGAGGGATATACCATATTCATGAATAGGAAAGTTTAACGGTGTATACACGTCACCCTTCCTCAGATGGGCCTACTGATTTGATTTTATTCCATTCAAAGTTGCAACAGGGATTTTTTTAAAACTTATTAAATGATATGGAAGAATAAGGCAAGAATAACCAGGATACTTCTGAAGATGAAAAGTAGACAGGAAGGACTTGATCCACCTTATGTCATTATTTAGTGTGAAGCTATGGTAATTAAGGCAGTGTGGTATTGGTGACAGGAAAAATAAATCCACCTGAGGAATATCCCAGAAACAGAACCTCACACTAAGGTATATGACAGAAGTTATGTCAGAACGCCAAAGAGAAAAGGACCTGTTGAATAGGTCCTTTTGTTGAAGTTGAAAAAACTGACTAGTCATCTGGAAAAAGAAGAAATTGTTCCTTCCCCTCACACCATGTTGGGAAACCAAGTCCAGAGGGATTAAAGATTTAAATGTTAAAAACAAAACTTTAAACTTCTTAGTAGAAAATATGTCTAAATATCATTTAGACCTTGGGGTAAGTATAGATTTTTCTTAAACATCAATGACTATAAAGAATAAGATTAATACATTTGACTATATTAAAATTAAGAATTTTATATTTATCAAAAGACATCTCCGTGTAACACATGAAATATAGTCAATATTCTATAATAACTATAAGTGAAGTATAGCCTTTAAAAATTGTGAATCATTATATTGTACACCTGTAACTTATATACTATTGTTTATTAATTATACTTCAATATAAGATATCTACACATAAATGAGAAAAAATTAATATCACAAATGTACTGAACTCAACATCAATAAGAGGAGCAGAAGCAACCCAATGGAAAAATAGGCAAAGGGTATAAATAGGAATTTCACAGAAGAATAAAGTTAATATTCAACATTAGGAGACAATTCCAAGATGTTTTTCTGAAGTGAATTGTCTCCTAAAGTTGAATATTAACTTCTGCTCTGAGGTTTATATACTCAAAAGAAAATCCTGCATGTATATAAAAGGAGACCAATGACAGAATGTTTGCAGCAACACTGCTCGCAGTACCACGACCCCAGAAACAACCCAAACACTCATCACTGGAGAGTGGGATCACTAGCTGGTATTTTCACCCAGTGGAACACCCTACAGGAACATGACACATGAGTAAATAATGTTATGGTGCAACAATATGCAGCAGTAATTACAAAAACTAAGTCACAAAACATTATATACAGGATGGTACCTTTTGAAAGCTGGAAACAACTAAATAAAAATACATGTCTTTAGGAATACAATACAGACACAATAAAATATATAGAAAACAAAGGAATAAACAGAATTGTGAGAACTGTAGAGGGAGGTGGGAATATGGAAGGAATCATAGATCATTGTCAAATTCTTAGTTTGTGTTTTGGATAGTGGGCTCATGTTACTAAAAATATCATTTAAATAATTATACTACATATGGGCCATGCATTGTCCAAGGATAAGCATGTATGAACCAAGGATTATGATAAATCCATTCTAGTTTCTCAGATCAAATTTTGTAAAAATATATATGCTTTGACCCAGAAATTTCTCTTCTAGGAATTCATTTTAAGGAACATAATCAGATACATGTGCAAAGAGCAGTGTACACACTGTTTCTGATAGCAGAAAACTAGAAAAGACACTAATGTCCAACAAGAGAGGATTGGATGAATCATTATCATGCAATAGAACGCTGAAGAAATTTTGAAAATTTAAGGTGAAATGTGCATACATATGTACACCATGGGGAAAAAAACGAAAATGAAATGCAGCAGAAAAACTACAGAAACTACAACTTTGATAGCATGGTAAGATTATAGATGACTTTTTAAACTGAAGTGTAGTTATCTTCATGTTAGTCTATAATTTTAGGTGGTAAATTTAAGAGATAATATCAGTACCACTGCTGGGCATGGAGCTGGAACAAACAAACCTCTTTTTCAGATACTGAAAGAATTATTTCCTGATATGGGCAAGGACAATACTTTTATTATTTTAATTGTTTATACTTTATATATTAAAATTGAAAAACTGTGTTTACTATTGAAACTTGTGGGAGGGAGAGGAAAGTATAAATAAATGCCCTAGAATCCCTTTAACACTGACATTCTTCCTTCTACTCTTCCTCCTCATTACCATGATGGTTAAATTTATGCGTCAGCTTGCAAGGTTGTGGTCAGTTATTGGTCAAACACCAGTCTACATGCTGTTTTGAAGGTATTTTTTTGACATGATTAACTTTTAAATCAAAATCCAATTAAGCTCCATTATGTGGATGGGTCTCATCCAATCAGCTGAAGGTCTTAGAAAACAGAGGAAGAAGAAATTCTGCCTCCAGACAGGCCTCAGACTCAAGCTGCAACATCAGTTCTTCCCTGGGCCTCTAGCCTGCTGGCCTGCCCTGCAGACTTTGCCCAGCACCCACAGTTGCCTGACCCAGTTCCTTAAAACAAATCTCTTTCACTCTTGCTCTCAATTTACACACATATGCGTGCATGCACATGTGTGTATACATACATCCTATGGGTTCTGTTTCTCTGGAGGCCCCTAATACAATTACCTATATTTATATGTAGATCTTTTTCACAAAATATAGTATTCATATCCTGTTTTCATACAACATTGAATACATTATGAGCATTAACCAATGTTATTCTCTAAGTCTTAAAAACCATTTTAATAGTCATATTTTTATTTTATTCTTAGCCAGTTCCTTATTGTTAAGACATTTGGATTTTCCTAGTATTTCACTATTGTGTGAAATGTTGCAACTGGCAGGTTGGAGATATTATCTTTACATCTCTGATTCAACTATGTTTTTAAAATGTGGTTGAAGAGATGCTGGACTAGAAGGGAGGGGGCCAGGGTTTTAGAACTGATTTAACTGCTGAGAGGGTGACTTATGTTACTTCCACAGGCCTTTCCAGCCACTAATACCACAACTCCTTAGTTTCAGCCCATCTGTCCCATCCACATGGAGTGGCTGCCTTGGCCATGGCTGCCCCACCTTCACCATAACCCTCTTTCCGGCACTTCCACACCTTCTTCCCTCCCCTATGTCTTCTGTCCCATCACGCGTCCCATCACCTCTCCTTCCCATCTGCTCCCGTGGACACACACTGCCGCCCAGACTCAGTGAAGGACCACAGCTTCCATTTCTCAGCCCTGTGACTTCTGCGTCGCCAGGCCAGCACGTGAACAACACACGCTGACACTTCTTGCACAGACTCCGCAGAGTCCAGGAAGAGGACCTGAGCAGACAAGGGGATCCAAAATAGCAGGGTCAGAGGCAGGGCTGGGCTTGAGTCCTGAAGCAGGAGCAAGAGCTCTGGGTTCTGGACATCTCGGCATGTTTCCTGAGTGTCACACGAGGTCTCTTCTCTTTCTGGTCTCCAAGGTCACTGCCATCTGCACCCCTTCCCAGGCTCCTGCATCTCCTTCACTTCGTGGCCCCATCCGCACCCAGCCACCCAAGCTAGATGGTGAGGGTGGAGGCTCTTCTGTTCTCTTCTTCCCCACACTGGTCCACCAGCAAGTCCTCCCATTCTGACTACAAAAATGTCTATTAAATTTGTCCCTTTCTCTCCATCTCTGTTGTTGCTGCCAGCATCTCGAGTGACTTTCCTGGTGTCTTTGTTTCCATGCTTGGCCTCCCAAAATCAATCGTGAAGGGAGTGGACCCAGTGAATCTTCTTTAAATGTATGTCAGGTCCAGTCAGTGTCCTGCTCAGAACCCTCAGGGGCTTCACACCACCCTGAGAACAATACCCGTAACAGCCAGTATGGCCCTGGTAACTCTCCTAACTCCTGGGGCCTCTGTCAGCCCTGGGTCCGAAACCCCAACCCCACAGAACACCCCCAGGCATTCCTACCCATGGCTCACTCCTGTTCATCCTTTAGATCTGGTAGCTGCTGCCCCCTCTAGAGAGGCCTTTCCTAACCCCCAGCTCCACCCAATAATCCTCCAGGCCCATTCTGTGTTTATGTTCTTTGCCTTTCTCACTAGACTCTAAGTTTCATGAAGGCAGTGACCAGAGATGTATTGTTTTATTATTCTGTCTGCAACAGCTACCACGTAATAGAGGCTCAGTAGCTCAGTGGCTCAGTGAAGACTAAACAAATGAATTTGGGAATCCCAGACTGGAGAAGCAGCAACCTGCGCGGCCCCCGTCCCCGCCTCCACCTCCGCCCCACAGAGGGCAGGAAAGCCACATATGAAGGCTCCTGCCTCTTACCTGCTCCCCCTCCTCTAGATGTTTGGGCTTCTTTCTGCCTACAGGAGCCTTCACAAAGGAGGGGAAGAACATCAGGGTCTTCATGGCACTGCCCAGCAACTGGAAGATGGCCAGAACAAATGCATGTTCTGTTTAGAGGAAGTGAATGGCATTAACCCTTTCCAAAAAAGCCTTGGTTTTCCCTGAGTCTGCCCTTTCCTCTCTCCCACAGGACCTAATGAGGTGCGTGCAACAGGTGCCAGGCCTTCATCCATCATATGGGGCAGGGAGGGAAGGTGAGCTGTACACCCCGGTTTGGGGACCTCTGGGCCCTGGTGGCCAGCCTTGGGCAATGAGGTGGGGGAGGGGTGAAAGGGAGGCGGGGTGATCACCATGCGCTGATCTAGATTTCTAAACTTCGCTGAACTAGGAGAAAAGGAGGCATGTGGGCAACCTCTCCATCCATGGAATCTATGCACGCTAACCAGGCAACCCATACATACATTCCCTTCCTGGCTTATGTCAAATGCAAATATGAAGGAGTTAAGGCTGAAACACTGGGACCTTAGAAAAGACCTTTTCTCATCTGAGCCTCCACTGACTTGGAGGTCCTCTGGGTCTGCAGCCCACCAGTCGGCAAAGAGGATGTGATGGAAGAGAAAAAGGCAAGACCACTCAGTCAAAGATATAGAACCAAAGCAAACCTTCAAAGGACAAAGGAAGCTTGTGCTCACTCCACACAGAAAAATGACATGGATTACCTCCCACCAGGCACTTTCACATTTAATACTTCATCTTGACCCCACAGTCTTCTGCATGGTGCTGTCTGGATTTTCAGTGAGGAATTTGCTCAGAGAAATAGAATGACGTGCCCGAGGATGAATCAACCAGGAAGGGGTGGAGCTTGAGCGTGACACCCAACCCTCCTGCCTCCACATCACAGGGACTGTTGATGACCACCAGATCAGGGTTCTGTAAAAGAGTTTATGTCCATTGCAGGAGCTGGCCGCTGGTCCATGCTTCCAAACCGTGAGGCTCCCCTTAACTGTTCTCCAGCCTTCTCTCTGACAACATCCCCCATGGGCATGGAAATGCGATTCCCCCCAAAGAACCCATGTCAGACAATCTTTTCTAAGGTAGCTGTCGGTCACCACCTCAGCCTTTCCGTGAAAGGGAAGCTTTTCTTGGGGGATTCTTGCTCTGCCTGCACTGCGGGCCTGTGGCGTTGGTCCCCCGCACACCGAGACCATGGGCCCGCACTCCCACACACACACTCTACATACGTTTGTTTATGTGCAGCTTTGGCGCGCTCTTGACTGCACAGCAGTGCAGCCTGCTGATGAGGTTTGCTGTTGACATTTGAACATTCGCTGGCTTTTGTCAATTCTGGCAGCCTAAGAAATTCTATCTTAAGGGCTGCTCTTTATTAAATTTGCAAGATACAAAACTGTGACTGACAAATAGTCTCCCTTCCCTTTGCAAATGCATGAATAATGGTCAGCAACTCTAAAGTAATTAAAATATGCTCTAAATTTAAACAAAAGTGAAACTGCCAAAGAGTTTACAGGGATTGGGGTAGGCTACATTTGGCCTCAGAAAAACATTTTCCCGATATCTTCCAACAGTTATCAGCAGATCTTTGGGGGGTGAGAATGAGGGAGAAGGCGCCGCGGGGGAAAAGCAGAGGAAAGAACATTTACATGAGCCTCCTTGTTCTATGTTTTGCAAACTTTGTCTCAGAATCTTCTCTGCAACTCTTTTATGTGCTATCGGTGACATAATTCCTGTTTTTTTTCACCAGCCATTATATATGATAAATAAAACAATGCTCTGAAAACACTGAGATCTCTCATCAATGTCATTGTGAAAAGGGCCCAGATAAATGAGTCCTGGAATCAAAGGCAGATGACATGGCTGACCATGTATCATCTTCTATGTATTGAACGTAGTCTTTGTAAAGATAGAGCGGTAATAAAAAGTGGTATTGTGTGCTCTGAAAGGCTGTGTGGGTCTGTGCATGACTAATCTGTCTTTCTGCATTATTTTATTCAATCTTCTCTGACTTTATGCCTTTGACATTTTTGCTACACTCAGTAAATTTGAGTGAATAGGCAATTTTAAAGAATTTTTATAGGGCTTCAGAGAAGTCATATGCAGACAGTATCTTTGTTCAAATTTAACAGTTTAAATATTTCCTTTGTCTAGGGTGCAGAATAATCTTTAGACAAAAAATATGAAAGAATGTTTTAGCCTTAAGATTTTAATACTGTTTCCTAAAACATTTCAATTATTTAAAAAAAAAAAACCAGAAAACAAGCTTATAATAGTGGCTCAACTTTTCTTATTTTATCATTATAAACAGGAGACACCTCTTTCTGCAGATTAAGTTGCTCCTTCTTTCTCCAAAATCCATAGATACAGAAGATGCAATTAAAAGGGATTATTTTGAATCCAGAGTTCAAAATAGCCTCGTTTGAGATCACCCACTATTCCTGACTTCGTATTGCAAGGGTACTTGTCTCTAAGGAAATAATGACTTCATAGCATGTCTTTAATTTACTATGTACCTTGTTATCAATTCATTATCTAATCTATAACATTAGTTTAGCTAAGCACTTTAGATAATTTGCAGCACAGAGAGGTATGCAATATGAAATATAAAATTATTTCCTTTGCTTAATTGGGCAGAAGTCCTCATTTGAAGTATACCACACCAAACATTTCAGGAAAATCACTCCCTTCTATTTAGGCTATTCAAAGGAAAACTGGGATTACTTGATAAAACTGTTTGGGCTAGCAGGTGCCAGCCTCATAGTTTTGGCTCATGAATACTTTTTAAAAGATTATTAAACTATTTAAAGTAAACCTAAACTTCAGATGACCCCATCCTGGTGGATTTGTATAGCCAACTGTATTTTACAGTATCTGTAATATCAAAAACATACTCCACACATTTCATTTTTATGAATCACTTCATAAGCCCACATCCAACAGGGTGACTGAAGACTTAGGCTTAGTACCTTTGAGGTGCTTTCAAGAAACTGGACTTCAGGATTCCTTTATGTGGGAAGTGGGATACTTTCAGGGAACTGGTGACCGACATGCTCTCATGGCCCATTGCAGCTGAGTCCTAAGCCCACATTCTGGAGCAGAAGTTGGGTCAATGGCAGAAGGCGATTTTCCCCAAACACACAGGGAAAACTAAAGGCATAGAGCTGGTAGCTCTGGCCTCTTGAGGGACCAGGTCAGCACACACCCCTGCTCAAGACTTCCATACCTGACCCAAGGATCACCAGCACCCCACACATAGGCTTAGGGAGGCAGGCGCTATTTATAGCCCTCTAAGGGAAGCAGGGGGTCAGTAAACAGTCCCCTCAGGTTCTCCTCAGAAAGCAGGAGAGTAAGAAGGCCTGGAACCCAGGAGCCTGGCCATGGCTCACATACAACAAATGAAACCATCAGTCACAAGCGGCTCTGAATCGGCCTCAACCCTCCATGCACACAGAGTGGCAGACAGCTTTCATCTCACTGAAAACACAAGGTAATAAATACACAAGTGAGGTCCCCAGCGCTTTTGTAATCATCTAGCAGAGAATGAGATCTGGATGCATCATGTCTGGGTTTGTGACTTCTGCCTTGTAAATGGATAAACATTTCACATCTCCATGAAAGACTGAAACTCGAATCCCCTATCTTTTTTCATAGCAGACACAAACAAATACTACATTTTATCACTGCAAAGCACTTGATGTAAGTTCATTAAAATGAAAGATTTTAGAGAGCCCCCAAATGTAGGATATGATTCATGTAGAGATCCCGGATAACAGATGTGGTTTCTATTATTTTCCTACCACAAAAAGGACTAATCCTGCTTCTGCAGGAAGAATGTGTTACCTTCCTCTTTATGAACCATTTTCATAAAACTGAATAAACAACAAACACATCCATGATTAGCTATGACAGATCCCCATTGATTTGACTCAAATCCTAAGGAAAGGTCTCGTTTCAGGTCTGTTTCTGTACATTTTTATTAAGTAATAAAACTTAAAAATGAAATTACCCACTATCTCCAAAATAAATAGAAAATAAAATGTTCTACAACTTACAGAGATCTTACCAATGTTATCAAGCAGCTTGTGGAATTTGCATTTTTAGAGCAAGCTCTGTTACTTAAAAGTGAAACAGTGGAGGAGAGGCCCTCTTGCCGGTCTGCTTTTTCAGCCCAGCCTGAGTTCTCTATGCTTGAGAGCACCTTATGATGCTGTAACTAACCTCAAACCTGGAGCAGCAGGGGGGCAACAAACCTCAGAATACAGCAATGTCATGCTTTACAGACACTCTCTCAGCAACAGCATGAATGAGGGGGGAAATTGGTTGCCTAGGAAACCCTCTAGTCCTGGTAATTATTACTGTAACTGACTGCACACCCCACCTATAACAGAAATGAATAATAATTTATAACCACTGACTGGCAGCTTTCTGTCGGTGCCTCTGCTCACCACTGCTACCTACTGGCGTGCAAAATTAGTTACATGGAAACAGTGGGGTTTGCCAGAGAGAAAAACCACCAGCAAAAAGGACATTTAGAGAAATCCCCCATCTTCTTCCACCAGGTTCTGAATATAGTTCAAGCAAATTGCTGCTCGATCAATAGAGCAAAAATGAAAAGTGCTTTGTGTTCATGTATACAATGAGGGTTGAACAATCTAATGGAAACTGGTCATCTCAATTAAAAGCAATTTCATATTGTGACATGAACTAGACCAAAAAAAGGTACTTAATAAGGCTAACAGAGGCTAAATAATAGCATATATCTTAATAACCTCAAATATATGACTTACAAGCTATTTAATAGTATAGAATTTGATACTAAGCAAAATTGCTATAAATAAAACCCTATCTGGTAGTTTTGATCAATTAAACTACATAATTAACAAAGATGGTTCATTTATCCTGGTTGTCTAATTTGCAGTACAGTGTTAAAGTACCTCTACTGGAAGACTAGTTTGTTTAGAAATTAGAACATTCACAGTGATTTACTGGATCTGATTTAAAAGACACAGCAGGAGTTGGCAAAATTCACATATCATGGGGTTAATGTGGGTTAGAATGTAGCTATTTGTAATACAAAAATATTGCATACCAAATACACACATCTGATTTCTTTTAATTCTAGTTCATCTTTTTGCACAAGTCGCTACTTTGCTAAAATGAACAACAAAAACAGCTGCATTCACCACTATTAGGATACAGAAATCTGCCATTTTCAATTTCCAAAGCAAAAGAATGCTGCATGGGTAATGAGTCAAGTACTAGTTCCTGAGATGATGTAACTGACTGACAGCCTCTCCAACCCCAGTCCAATCCAGGAGGATGGGTATTCCCACTGCAGGCAGCCAGTTCCAGCCTGTGGCTACGATATGTTCCCGCTCCACAAGTCACAAACTCTGTCTGGTCAGCAGAAAGGACAAATAGCCCCAAACATTGCTAAGGCTAGGTTAAATATCACAAAGATGTAGGGCATGAAGAATAATAATAGTGAAACACTCAGCCTTTCAGTGGTATCATCCAGGCTGAACCCCCAGAACTCTCAAATCCTTTAATGTTCCTGGGATTCACTGTCATGAGGGAATGTTAACTAATACATCTAATATTAAACACCATGGAATTTTCCACCCCAGACCCTAATTAGCTGATTACACTGTAACATAAAAAGTAATTTTTCAGAAGTATTTTACAGTTTTAAAATCAATAGATTTGCTTTTTGAGTTTTCTTCCCTTTAATCAATTCTAGGTAGAATTATTGACTACTTATCTCTTTGCTTTTCAGAAATCAACAAATTTCAAAAAATTTATTTCTAATTTTTCAGATTCTTGCATAGTTGTAACACTGACACAGTCACTGAGAGTTAGTCTCTTATTAAAAGACTCACTAGAGATCACATTTGGAATATGCAACAACTACATACAAGTCTTAATTATGAAGAAGACACCAGACGCACATCCCAAAACACATTTAAGTTCTGATAAGCATCTGCAAACTTCACTTTTCTGAAGAGGGTCTGAGTGTTGTTCCTTGGCTACACCTCAATTATCTCCTAACAAGTGCTCCTTGAAAGATTTCCAGTAACCGCAGAAAATTAAACTCACTCTTTTAGTCTTTGTGACCACAGGTGGATCTAGCCTAAACACTGCTTTTTATATCTTAGAATATCAAAGTCTGCTCTAATGCACAAAAATTTTGATTTCATTATAATTTTCACCAAATTATACCATTCCCCTCTTGTAAACAGGATCATCACCCAATCATCACTGATATCCCACTCTTAGCTTCAATTCAGCTTCCAAGACCCCAAATGTGCACTGGCAAAAAAATCTTGGATCCCCCCAAAGTAGTCTTCAAAAATAATGTTTACTCATTAATAGACTCATATAACTTGAATACAGTATAAATAAAACCCGATCTTGGTTCCAGTTTTACTAGCTTTATCCCCAATAAGAACACCAGGATTCTTTCCATCCTGTAGAGCTATTGATTTCTATCCTACCTAAAGTACTTCCTCTAACATGAAGAGATCAAGCCAGTCAATCCTAAAAGAAATCAACCCTGAATATTCACTGGAAGGGTTGATGCTGAAGCTTCAATATTTTTGCCACCTGATGCAAAGAGCTAATTGGAAAAGACCCTGATGCTGGGAAAGACTGAGGGCAGGAGAAGGGGTCAACAGAGAATGAGTCCGTTGGATGGCATCACCGACTCAAAGGACACGAGTTTAAGTAAACTCCAGGAGATAGTGACGGACAGGGAAGTCTGTTGTGCTACAGTCCATAGGGTCGCAAAGAGTTGGTCACAACTTACCGAATGAACAACAATACAACCTTAAGTAGCTGTCAATTCTCTTACCCTAAAGAGGACAGATGACTCTGAGTTTGAACCCTCACTGAGGCACTTCTGGTTTTCTCTTTGATGCACACAACTTGACCTGCCTTCCAAAACAAAATAAACCACTTGAAGGCAATATATGGCCTTCTTTACAGCATCGAACAACACTTCGCACAGAGAAAATACTCAAAAATACTATAGACAATATACTATCAGACTTCCTCCTATAAAATGTCTAGAAATGCTAGACAAAATGGTAAATATCTTCTCAAATACAGACCCTACATAGTATGCAAGAAAGTAAACGGAAAGCTAAAACCATTAGCATCAGGTTGGCACTGTCCTGGGCAGAGGTTTATATTTTGAAAGCTCAGGAAATAGGAAGCAAGTCTTTGGGGTCAATGAAAGAAAAGAAAGAAAATGAAGTCACTCAGTCATGTCTGACTCTTTGCGACCCCATGGACTGTAGCCCACCAGGCTCCTCCGTCCATGGAATTTTCCTGGCAAGGGTAGTGGAGTGGACTGCCATTTCCCTTCTCCAGGGGATCTTCCTGACCCAGGGATTGAACCCGGATCTCCTGCATTGCAGGCAGATGCTTTACCATCTGAGCCACCAGGGAAAGGAGCGTTAAACTGCAACTGGCCATGAAGAGTTGCAGCCAGAGTGAAAGGTGAAAGGACAGGCCAAGATACATTTTCCCACTATCAAAATAAAACAATAAGAAAACTTGTTTTTATCTGCTCAAGTTCTAAGTGGAGTGAATTGGCATGGAGTGTCCCCTGAGAATGTATAAACCATAAGCTAGCCCTTGCAAGGGTGGTGATCTGTGAAAATGCAAGCAGTGAGATTAACTGAGGCATTCCAGTCAATGAACTTAACATAAAAAGATACGTAACTTAAGGCCAGTACGTAACTTGCCCTTCTACCATAAACAGCTGAAAAACTGCACAAAATACATGACACAAGTGTTTTTAGGCAGTAGGAATAAAGAGAAACAAACGAGGTGGGTCCAAGCATCAGCATAGCTCGATCTCTTTGACTTACAACAGGAATCCAAGCAGAACAAGACTGGTCTTATTGTGGAGAAGCCAACTAAGAGCAACTTAGTGAAGAGCTCAAAATGAAGTTATCTGAAGAGAAAGACACCTCACCCTTCTGATATTCTTTCTCAAACTTATAACCCCATGCTAATCATAAGAACATACTGGACAAACCCAAATGTGGGACAGCCTATAAAATCAGCTGGCCAATACTTTTCAAAAGCATCATGGTCATGAAAATCAAGAAACTGAGAAACAGCCACAAACAGGATGAGACTAAAAGACATGACCACTAAATGCGATTACAAAGTCAAAAGTCAAAGTGTTGGTCACTCAGTCGTGTCTGACTCTTTTTGATCCCATGGACTGTAGTCTGCCAGGCTTCTCTGTCCATGGGATTTCCCAGGGAAGAATACTGGAGTGGGTTGCCATCCCCTTCTCCAGAAGATCTTCCCGACCCAGGGATCAAACCCAGGTCTCCCGCATTGCAGGTAGTATCCTAGGGTGGATGCTGGCGGGGGCTGGGGCGGGTGGTGCGTGGCGGGGGGTGGGGGGCGGAAATGACACTGGTGGAAGAACAGATGAAATACAAATAAAGTCTGTCGTTAATAGTATTGTGTTGTACTTATTTCTCAGTTTTGACAAATATACCTCCTGCCAATGCAAGGGACACAGTTTCAATCCCTGGTCTGAGAAGACTCCATGTGCTACGGAGCAACTAGGCCCAAGTGCCATACTACTGAGCCAATGATCTGGAGCCCATGAGCTGCAGCTATTAATACTAAAGCTCGCACACTCTAGGGCCTGTGCTCCACAACAAAAAGAAGCCACTACAATGATAAGCCCACTCACCACAAAGGAGAGTTGACCCCACTTGCTGCAACTAGAGAAAGCCAGCGTGCAGCAATGAAGACCCAGTGTAGCCAAAAATAAGTTGTTGTTTTTAAAACATTGACAGAAATTGGTCTATCACACCAGTTCTAAAATAATTGTTAATAGGAAGTTCTACAGACTGGAGGAAAATAAAATCAGACAGAAACTTGAACATACTGAAGGTAATGAAGAGCACTAGAAATTGTAAATTCATGAGGAGACATTAAAGAGTTTTACATGTTTTTAAAAAATTCTTTAACAGATAACTGAATAACTGATAAGAATAGCAAAGTGAATAACTTTGCTAACACATTCCCCAAAAAGAAAAGACATAATTGGACAACATGGTCAAAAACAACTATTTCAGTACTCTGAAAATTGACCAAGGGCATAAAACAAATGAGAAGTTTGTATTTAAGAAAACGATTGCACCTTGGGGTAAGAATGATAGCAGTGTAACATCCTACCCACGTTCCTTCACCCCAGACCCTCTGGAGCAATAGTTCTAACAAGGTGGGACAACCTATGAAAACCAGAGGTGTTTATGCAGAACAGAGTTGACTATATTTGTAGCAATGTGAAAAACTCCAATGCTCAGGAGCTTTGTTGGAAAAATAAAAGGAAAAAGCCCACATCACAGCTGACCTGACATTTCAAGCCAGTTGGATCAACCAAGAGACCAGAAAACTGGCTCAAAATTCCACAAGAGGATCTAGGGAGACAATTGTAAGCCTTGAATACACTCACGTTTTTAAAAACTGTGGGCATGTTAGGCTGTCTATGGACATGGTGATGAGACACCTGAGAGAAGGTTCCAGCTATCCTCACTCTGAGGCCATGTACACACACGTACATGCATACATACATAAGCACACAGAGGAAAGCCTGAATGAAGTAAAAATGTAAACTGCATGAATCTTTGAGTGTGTTCTCTAAACCACATACAGATGTACTGACAAATGATAGAGGCCTTATGGTCCTAGGATGTTTCAGTATAATCTCTGACCAATCACTGGCTGGCCACTAAAATATAATGACCCAATAGCAGTCCATAAGAAAACAGGCTTAAAAAAAAGAAACTCACTTAAACAGATTCCACATAATTACTCCATGCAAATGACAGAAACAAACAAAACCTAACAACCATCCCAAGCAGAAGAGGGTCAGAATCTAGTGTTATTAAAATGTACGATTTGAAATGTCCAGTTTTAAATTGGAAGATGTAGGCCCAAACACTGTGGGGGAAAAAGCAGTAAATAGGAACTATTTTGTGGGGGTCTAAAAAACAGACATCAAAGCAGCCATTATAAATATGTTCAAAGAACTAAAGGAAACCATGTTTAAACAAAGCATGAAAACAATGATTGATCAAATGAAGAACACCAATAAAGACACTGAAATTACAAAATAACCAAATGGAAATTCTAGAGTTGAAAAGTACAATAAGTAAAATGAAAATTCACTCGAATTCAACAGCAGATTTAAAAACTGGCTAAAAGAACAATCAATGAATTCAAACACATATAAGTAGAAATTATACAATCTGAAGAACAGAAAGAAAAAAGGGAAAAATGAATTAAGTAAGGGATATAGCCAATCATATCAACAAATGCATAACGGGAGTCCCATAAGGAGACTGTTCTTCAGACTGTATAATTTCTACTGGATCATGTTTGAGTTCACTGGTTCTTCACTTAGGTTACTGTAATACATTTCAACTCCAGATTCATATTCAATAGACTGTGATGTTTAAATATATACTATAACCACTGGAGCAATCACTAAGAAATAGTTTTAAAATAATCAAAAGAATTAAAAGGTTATACTAAAAAATATTTGATACCGAAGCAATCCAAGAAAAAACAGAACAGACACAAGATACATTAAAAACAGTAAAATGGCAAATGTAAATGAACCATATTTATAATTACATGACTTAATACACCAATCAATATGTAGACTGTCAGAATGGATTTTTTAAAAGCAAGGTTCAGATGAATTCTTTTTAACGGATGAATAATATTCCATGGTGTATATGTACCACAGCTTCCTTATCCATTCATCTGCTGATGGGCATCTGGGTTGCTTCCATGTCCTGGCTATTATAAACAGTGCTGCGATGAACACTGGGGTGCACGTGTCTCTTTCAGATCTGGATTCCTCAGTGTGTATGCCCAGAAGTGGTATTGCTGGGTCATATGGCAGTTCTATTTCCAGTTTTTTAAGAAATCTTCACACTGTTTTCCATAGTGGCTGTACTAGTTTGCATTCCCACCAACAGTGTAAGAGGGTTCCCTTTTCTCCCTTGAATCAGTTCTAATGAGATGGATGAAACTGGAGCCCATTATACAGAGTGAAGTAAGCCAGAAAGATAAAGATCATTACAGTATACTAACACATATATACGGAATTTAGATAGATGGTAGCGATAACCCTATATGCAAAACAGAAAAAGAGACACAGAAGTACAGAACAGACTTTTGAACTCTGGGGGAGAACGTGAGGGTGGGATGTTTTGAAAGAACAGCATGTATATTATCTATGGTGAAACAGACCACCAGCCCAGGTGGGATGCATGAGTCAAGTGCTCGGGCCTGGTGCACTGGGAGGACCCTGAGGAGTCGGGTGGAGAGGGAGGTGGGAGGGGGGATCGGGATGGGGAATACGTGTAACTATATGGCTGATTCATGTCAATGTATGAGAAAACCCACTGAAATGTTGTGAAGTGATTGGCCTCCAACTAATAAAATAATATTTAAAAAAAAATTAAAAAAAAAAAAATAAAAGCAAGGTTCAACTACATCTATAATATACAATTGCTAAATTTAAAGATACAAGTAAGGTTGAAACTAAAAGGAACACTATGTAAATGCAATCATAAAAGCTAGACTAGTCATAATAAAATCAGAAAAAAAAACAGCCATAGACTTTAAGATAAAAATGTTAATAAAGAAGAAGAGGGGCATTTTGTAATAAGAGTATCAATTAATCAGGAAATATAATAATGACAAACATATATGCACCTAACAATAAAGCTTGAAAAAAAAATACATGGAGCAAAAACTACCAAAAATGAAAGATGTGACAGCTCAAAAATTACACCTTGAGACCTCAATATCCCACTCTCAATGACTAAAAAATGTAGGGAAAAGATCAGCAAGGATACAAAAGACAGCTGTATCAATGAAGCTGTATGTATGGAATAATACTCCATTCAACAAAAAGAGAATACAGACTGTTCAACAACACACAGGAGAACACATGCTACCTATAGAAACAGTCTTAATGATTTCAGAAGACATACTAAGTATTATCCCAACTCAAGAAAATTAAAATGGAATCAATAGCAGAAAGAAACCTGGAAAATACTCAAGTATTAGAAAACTAAACAATATATATTTAAGTAAATCATGGATCAAACAGGCATCTTAAGAAATGTCTCAATGTTTTGAAATAAAGGAAAATGAAAATATCACAAGTCAAAAGTAACTGGATATATCTAAAACAGTGCTTAGAAGTTAAATTATATCTTTAAATGCCAAATGAACTTAATACCTTAAACATCTTAAAAAACCATAAAAGGAAGACCAAACTAAGCCCAAAGCAAGACGGAAGGAAAGAATAAAGATCGGAATAGAAATCAATAAAGCAATGAACAAGAAGAGTAGAGAAAAAAAAAAATCAATGAAATTTTTAGAAAAATGTTTCTTTGGAAAGAGAAACAAAACTGACAGATCTTCTAGCTAGACTGACCGAAACAATAAAAAAGAAGACACAAATAAGTAAAGTAAAAAATAAAACAGGAGACATCATTACCAACCCTACATAAATGAAATGGATTATAAAGGAAAGCTTTGAACAACTTTATGCCAAGAAAATGAAACAACTTACATGAAATGGACAAATTTTTAGGATGTCAAAGTTACCAAAATGGGCTCAAGAAGAAACAGAAAATCTAAACAGACTGATAACAAGAAACTCAGTAGTAATTACAAATCTTCCCACAAAAAAAAAGCCCAGGCTGGATGGTTTCACTGGCAAATTCTATCAAACATTTAAAGAAGAAATAATACCAATCCTTCACAAATTTATTCAAAGGAAGAAACACTTCCCATCCCATTCTATGAGAACAGTATTATCCAGATATAAAAGCCAGACAAAGACATTATACAAGAATAAAGGACTACAGATCAACATCCCTCATGAATATCTGTCATATCAGCAAACCAAATTCAATTACACATAAAAAGGATTATATGTAACATAGGATTATACAATATACAACAAAAGGATTATATAAAGTGGGATTTAGCCCAGGAATGTAGGATTGGCTTAACAACAGAAAATCAATTAATGAAACACACTGCATTAACAAAGAACAAAACCACACATTATCTCAATAGATGCATAAATAAACATTTGACAAAATACATCCTATTCATGACAGAAAACTTCAGAAAGCCAAGAATACAAGAAAATTTCCTCAATCCAATAAAACAAATCTATGCAAAATCTGTCGCTTAACGGTGAAGAATTGAGTATCTTCTCACAAGGCAGAAACAACACAATGATGTCTATTCTTACCACTTCTATTCAATATTGTACTAGAGATTCAACCTAGTGCAATCAGTTAAGAAAAAAAAATCCAGACTGGAAAAAATAAAACTCTTATTCACATATAACATGATTGTTTGTAGGCAAGTCCTAAGAAACACACAAAACAAAAACTAGTAACTGAGTTCAGGAAGGTTTCAGGGTACAAAGACAATATACAAAAGTCAATTTTATTTCTATATACTAGCAGTGAACAACGTGAACAACTTAATGTCATATTAAGGAAACAGGCCTATTCATAAAAGCATCAAAAAACAATAAAACGCTTAGGAGTACATTTAACAAAAAGAAGTTTTAGACTTGTGATCTAAAATCTACAAAATATTCGAGAGAATTAATGATAATCCAAGTAAATGAAGAAACATTCCATATTACTCGATCAAAAGACAATATTAACATGACATTCTCCCACAAACTCATGCATGGACTCAACACATCCCTATAAAAATCAAAATATCATTTTTGCAGTAGTTTTTAAGATAAGCCTAAAATTAACATGGAAATGCAAAGAGCCAAAATAGTCAAAACATTTTTTAAAAGAGAACAAAAGTTGGGAGAGGCTAGTTTACTACAAAGTCACAGTAAATCAAGACAATTTGGTACTGATATAAAGATAAAACAAAATGAAGAGTATACAAACAAATAACTTTATAATAAACTGATTTTCAGAAAGGATGTCAAAATAATTCATTGGAAAGATTGGTTCAAGATGATAGAGTAGAACGGTGTGCATTCATCTTCTCCCACCGGAGTAGCAAAATTGCAACGAGTCATTCAACCATCGACAGGAAAACACTGGAACCCACCAAGAAAAAAAGATACCCCTCATCCAAGGACAAAAGAGAAGATGCAATCAAATGGTAGGAAGGGCACAATCATGATAAAACCAAATCCTAAACATGCCAGGTAGGTAACCCACAAACTGGAGAACAATACCACCAAAGAAGTTGCTGCAACGTTGTGAAGGTTCTAAAACCCATATGAAGATCCCCTACTCGGGGATCTGGCCTAGGGACTAGGAAGCCCCAGGAAATCTAACTTTGAAGGCCAGCGGGATTTGATTACAGGATCTCCAAAGAACTGGGGACTCCACTTTTGGAGGGCACCAACAAAACCTTGTGTGTACCAGGACCAAGGGGAAAAGAACGGTGATCCACTGGAAACTGAGCCAGATCTACGGGCCTTTGAAGGTCTCCTGCAGAGGCATGTGATGGCAGTGGCCTGCCACTGGGACAGGGGCACTGGCAGTTAACAGTCCTGGGAGATGAGTTTCAGTGAGCCTTCATGGAGGTGGACAATAGCCCTACCATAGAGTCTGCAGACCCCCAGAACTGGGTCACCTCAGGTCATACAACTAACAGGGAGGGAGTGTAACCCCACCCAACAGTAGACAATTGGATTAAAGTTTTACTGAGCCCTGCCTGCCATCAGTTCACTTCAGTCAGTCATGTCCGACTCTTCGTGACCCCATGAATCGCAGCACGCCAGGCCTCCCTGTCCATCACCAACTCCTGGAGTTTACTCAAACTCATGTCCATCAAGTCGGTGATGCCATCCAGCAATCTCATCCTCTGTCGTCCCCTTCTCCTCCTGTCCCCCATCCTTCCCAGCATCAGGGTCTTTTCCAACGAGTCAACTCTTCACATGAGGTGGCCAAAGTATTGGAGTTTCAGCTTTAGCATCAGTCCTTCCAATGAACACCCAGGACTGATCTCCTTTAGGATGGACTGGTTGGAGTCTCCCTGCAGTTCAAGGGACTCTCAAGAGTCTTCTCCAACACCACAGTGCAAAAGCATCAATTCTTCGGCACTCAGCTCTTCACAGTCCAACTCTCACATCCACACATGACCACTGGAAAAACCACAGCCTTGACTAGACAGACCTTTGTTGGCAAAGTAATGTCTCTGCTTTTAAATATGCTATCTAGGTTGGTCATAACTTTCCTTCCAAGAAGTAAGTGTCGTTTAATTTCATGCCTGCAATCACCATCTGTAGTGATTTTGGAGCCCAGAAAAATAAAGTCAGCCACTGTTTCCACTGTTTCCCCATCTATTTGCCATGAAGTGATGGGATCAGATGCCATGATCTTAGTTTTCTGAATATTGAGCTTTAAGCCAACTTTTTCATTCTCCTCTTTCACTTTCATCAAGAGGCTTTTTAGTTCCTCTTCACTTTCTGCCATAAGGGTGGTGTCATCTGCATATCTGAGGTTATTAATATTTCTCCCGGCAATCTTGATTCCAGCTTGTGCTTCTTCCAGTCCAGCATTTCTCATGATGTACTCTGCATATAAGTTAAATGAGCAGGGTGACAATATATAGCCTTGACATATTCCTTTTCATATTTGGAACTAGTCTGTTGTTCCATGTCCAGTTCTAACTGTTGCTTCCTGACCTGCATATAGGTTTCTCAAGAGGCAGGTCAGGTGGTCTGATATTCCCATCTCTTTCAGAATTTTCCACAGTTTACTGTGATCCACATAGACAAAGGCTTTGGCATAGTCAATAAAGCAGAAAGAGATGTTTTTCTGGAACTCTCTTCCTTTTTCAATGATCCAGCAGATGTTGGCAATTTGATCTCTGGATCCTCTGCCTTTTCTAAAACCAACTTGAACATCTGGAAGTTCACAGTACATGTATTGCTGAAGCCTGGCTTGGAGAATTTTGAGCATTACTTTACTAGCGTGTGAGATGAGTGCAATTGTGTGGTAGTCTGATCATTCTGTGGCATTGCCTTTCTTTGGAATTGGAATGAAAACTGACCTTTTCCAGTCCTGTGGCCACTGCTGAGTTTTCCAAATTTGCTAGCATATTGAGTATAGCACTTTCACAGCATCATCTTTCAGAATTTGAAATAGCTCAACTGGAATTCCATTACCTCCACTAGCTTCATTTGTAGTGATGCTTTCTAAGGCCCACTTGACTTCACATTCCAGAATGTCTGGCTCCAGGTGAGTGATCACACCATCATGATTATCTGGGTCGTGAAGATCTTTTTTGTACAGTTCTTCTGTGTATTCTTGCCACCTCTTCTTAATATCTTCTGCTTCTGTTAAGTCCATACCATTTCTGTCCTTTATCGAACCCATCTTTGCATGAAATGTTCCCTTGGTATCTCAAATTTTCTTGAAGAGATCTCTAGTCTTTCCCATTCTCTTGTTTTCCTCTATTTCTTTGCACTGATCCCTGAGGAAGGCTTTCTTATCTCTCCTTACTATTCTTTGGAACTCTGCATTCAAATGGGAATATCTTTCCTTTTCTCCTTTGCTTTTCACTTCTCTTCTTTTCACAGCTATTTGTAAGGTCTCCTGCCTGCCACATAGCAAGGCCTAATTTTCCCCATAGCCAGTCCCTCCCATCAGGAAGCTTGCCCAAGTCTCTTATCCTCAACCACCAGAAGGCAGACAGAAGAAACAAGAACTCATCCCAGGAGCCTCCAGAATTAATACCACAATCACAGAAAGCTAACCAAAAGGAAAAGAAATAAGATTATGTCCTAGATGAAGGAACAAGATAAATCCCCAGAAAAACAACTAAATGAAGTGGAGATAGGCAACTTCCCAGAAAAAGAATTCAGAATAATGATAGAAAAAATGATTCAGGATCTTGAAAAAAGAATGGAGAAGATGCAAGAAATGTGTTACCAAAGACCTAGAACTAAAGAACAGATATGAACAATACACTAGATGGAATCAAAAGTAGAATAACTGAGGCAGAGGAACAGATAAATGGCCTGGAAGACAGAATGGTGGAAATCACTGGGGCAAAACAGAATATAGAAAAAGGAATGAAAAGAAATGAAAAGAGACTAAGAGACCTCTGGGACAACATTAAATGCACTAATATTTGCATTATAGAGGTCCCAGAAGGAAAAGAGAGGGAGAAAAGATATGAGAAAATATTTGAAGAGATAATAGCTGAAAACTTCCCCAATATGGGAAAGGAAATAGTTAAAATTAAGTCCAGGAAGTGCAGATAGTCCCAGGAAGGATAAACCGAAGGGGGAACACATCGAGACACAGTAATCAAACTGACGAAAACTAAAGACAAAGACAAATTATTAAAAGCAACATGGGAAAAAAGACAATATACAAGGGAAATCCCATAAGGTTATCAGCCAATTTCTCAACAGAAACTCTACAAGTCTGAAGGGAATGGCATAATATATTCCAAGTGGTGAAAGGGAAGAGCCTACAATCATGAATACTCTACTTAGCAAGCCTCTTGTTCAGATTTGACAGAGAAAGAAAAAGCTTTCCAGACAAGCAAAAGTTAAGGGAATTCAGCACCACTATACCAATTTTACAATGAATGCTAAAGGAACTTCTCTAGGCAGGAAAAACAAGAGAAGGGAAAGATCTACAAAAATAAACCCAAAACAATAAACAAAACGGTAATAGGATCATATATATCAATAATTACCTTAAATGCAAATGGATTAAATGCACCAACCAAAAGACAAATTGGCTGGGTGGATACAAAAACAAGACCCATGTATATGTTGTCTACAAGAGACCCACCTCGGACCTACAGACACTTACAGACTGAAAGTAAGGGGATGGGAGAAGGTATTTCACACAAACAGAATTCACAAGAAAGCTGGAGTAAGACACTATATAATGATCAACGGTTCAATCCAAGAAGATATAACAATTATTAATACACATGCACCCAAAACAGAAGCACCTCAATATGTAAGGCAAATACTAAACATAAAAGGAGAAATCAACAGTAACATAAAAGGAGAAATCAACAGTAACCCAGTAATAGTGGAGGACTTTAATACACCCTTTCATCAATGGACAGATCATATAGAAAGAAAATTAATATGGAAATGTAGGCTTTAAATGACACCTTAGACAAGTTGGACTTGATATTTACAGAGCATTCCATCCAAAAGCAGTAGACTACACATTCTTCTCAAGTGCACATGGAACATTCTCCAGGACTGACCACATGCTTGGCCACAAGGACAGCCTTGGTAAATTTAAGAAAATCAAAATCTTATCAA
Source organism: Muntiacus reevesi (assembly GCF_963930625.1). Classification (NCBI taxonomy): domain Eukaryota; kingdom Metazoa; phylum Chordata; class Mammalia; order Artiodactyla; family Cervidae; genus Muntiacus; species Muntiacus reevesi. The sequence continues at coordinate 252,821,148 of NC_089250.1, read as the reverse complement.
GCATCTTATCTGATCACAATGCTATGAGATTTGAAATAAATTACAAGAAAAAATCACCAACTCGATGGAAATGAGTTTGAGCAAGCTCTGGGAGCTGGTGATGGACAGGGAAGCCTGGCATGCTGCAGTCCGTGGGGTTGTGAAGAGTCAGACACAACTGAGCGACCGAACTGACTGACAAGAAAAAATAAGAAATACAAACATGTAGCGGTTAAACAACATGCTACTAAACAACCACTGGAACACTGAAAAAATCAGAGAAATAAAAAAATACCTAGAGAAAAATGAAAATGAAAGTAGAACAGTCCAAAACTTATGGGATGCATCAAAAGCAGTTCTAAGAGGTAAGTTTACAGCAATACAACATTATCTCAAGAAACAAGAAAAATCTCAAATAAACAATCTAACCTTACACCTAAAACAACTACAGGAAGAACAAACAAAACCTAAAATTATAAGCAGCAAGGAAATCATAAAAATCAGAGAAGAAATAAATGATGCAGAGACAAAACAATTGCAAAGATCAATGAAACTAAAAGCTGGTTCTTTGAAAAGATAAACAAAATTAATAAACCTTTAGCCAGGCTCATCAAGAAAAAAAGGGAGAGAACTGAAATCAATATGAAAAAGGAGAAGCTACAACTGACTCCACAGAAATATCAAGGATTATAAGAGACTTATAATTATTGGACTTATATATTATTGGACTTATATTTTATTTGACTTAATTGTCCAATAAAATGGACAATCTGGAAGAAATGGACAAATCTGTCTCCTTAGATTGAATGAGAAATAGAAAATATGAACAGACCAATAATCGCAAGCACTAAAATTGAAACGGTGATTTAAAAACCTCCCAACAAACAAAAGTCCAGGACCTGACGACTTCACAGGCAAATTTTACCAAACATTTAAAGAGTTAACAGCTAGCCTTCTGAAACTGCTGCAAGAAGTTGCAGAGGAAGGAAAACTTCCCAAATTCATTTTATGAGGCCACCATCACCCTTATACCAAAACCAAAGATACCACACAAAAATTATTACAGGCCAGTATCACTGATGAACATAGATACAAAAATCCTCAACAAAATACTACCAATAGTGTCCAACAATTCATTTAAAAAATCATATAGCGCAATCAAGTGGGATTCATCCCAGGGATGAAAGGATTTTTCAACATCTGCAAATCAATGTGGTATACCATTTTAACAAATTGAAGAATAAAAGCCATGTGATCATTTCAATATATACAGAAAAGTTTTTGACAAAATTCAGCACCTATTTGTGATAAAAACTCTCCAGAGGGCAATCCCTCAACATAAGGCCACATGTGACAAACCTAGAGCTAGCATCATACTCAAATGGTGAAAAGCTGAAAGCATTCCCCTCTCAGATCAGGAGCAAGACAAGGATGTCTACTCTCACCACTTTTATTCAACATACTTTTTTGCAAGTCCTAGCTACAGCAATCAGAGAAGAAAAAGAAGGCAAGGGAATTCAATCTGGAAAAGAATAAGTTAAACTGTCACTGTCTGCTGATGACATGATACTATACACAGAAGATCCTAAGAATGCTACCAAAAAGCCACTAGAATTCATCAATGAATTTGGTAAGGTTGCAGGTTACAAAATAAATTCACTGAAATGTGTTGGATTTCAAACAATGAAAGATCAGAAAGAGAAATTCAAGAAGTAATTCCATTAACCATTGCATAAAAAGAATAAAATACCTAGGAAAAAATCTAGCTAAGGAGACAAAAGACCTGCACTCTGAAAACTATAAGATGTTGGTGAAAGAAATCGAAGACACAAACAAATGGAAAGAAACACCATGTTCGTGGACTGGAAGACTCAATGTTGTCAAAATGACTATACTACCCAAGGCAATCTACAGATTCAATGCAATCCTTATCAAATTACCAATGGCATTTTTCAGAAAACTAGAACAAAAAATTTCAAAATCTGTATGGAGACACAAAAGACTCCATATAGCCAAAGTAATCTTGATAAAGAAAAACGGAGCTGGAGGACTCAGGCTCCCTGACCAAACTGTACTACAAAGCCATAGTCATCAAAATAGTACGGTATCGGCACAAAAATAGAAATACAGATCAATGGAACAGGATAGAAAACCCAGAAATAAGCCCATGTACCTATTATGGTCAATTAATCTATGACAAAAGAGGCAAGACTATACAATGTTGAAAAGGTACAGTCTTCATCAAATGGCACTGGGAAAATTGGACAGACACATGTGAAAAAGTGAAATTAGATCACTGCTCAACTCCATACACAAAAATAAGCTCAAAATGGTTGAAGACCAAAATTTGAGACCAGACACTATAAAACTCCTAGAAGAAACATAAGCAGAACACTCTCTGACATAAATCACAACAACATCTTTTTTGACCCATCTCCCAGAATAAAGGAAATAAAAGCAAAAATAAACAACAAATGAGACCTACTTAAACTCAAAAGCTTTTTGCACAGCAATGGAAACAATAAACAAAATGAAAAGACAACCCACAGACTGAAAGAGAATATTTGGAAATGATGTGACCGTTAAGGGATTAATCTCCAAAATTTACAGTTTATGATGCTTAATAGCATCAAAACAAACAACCCACTCAAAAAATGGGCAGATCTGAATAGATATTTCTCCAAAGAAGATATACAGATGACCAATACCACACACAAAGATGTTCAACATCACTGCTGCTGCTACTGCTGCTAGGTCACCTCAGCCGTGTCTGACTCTGTGCGACCCCATCACTAGAGAAATGCAAATCAAAACTACAATGAGATATCACTTCACACTGATCACAATGGTTATCATCAACAAATCCACAAACAACAAATGCTAGAGAAGGTGTGGAGAAAAGGGAACCCTCCTGCACTGTTGGTGGGAATATAAACTGGTAAACTGGTACAGCCACTATGGAGAACAGTATGGAGCTTCCTTAAAAGACTAGAGCTACCATACAACACTGCAATCCCATGCCTGGGCATACATACAGAGAAAAACATGGCCCCAAAAGATCCACGCACACCAGTGTTCACCACAGCACTGTTTACAATAGCCAAGACATAGAAGCAACCTGAATGTCCACTGATATAGAGGAATGGATAAAGATGTGGCGCCTATATAAAATGGAATATTACTCAGCCATTAAAAAGAATGAAACAAGGCCATTTGCAGAAACATGGATAGACCTACTGAGTGTCATACTGAGTGAAGTCAGACAGAGAAGAAATATCATATGACATCTCTTATACATGACTCTAAAAACAAGATACAAATAAGCTTACAAAAGAGACTCACAGACTTACAAAACAAATCTGTGGTTGCTGGGGAGAAGAGATAATTAGAGACTCTGCAACTCTGCTCAGTGTCACGTGCCAGAACGGATGAGAGTGGGGTTTGGGGGGGAGTGGATACATGTCTACATATGGCTGAATCCCTTTGCTGTCCACCTGAAACTATCACAACATTGTTAACTGACTATACCCCAATACAAAATGCTTCTGGTGTTAAAAAATAATAAAAGTAATAATTCACTGGTTAAAAAAAAAGGACAGTCTTTTCAGCAAATGGTTCTGTGACAATGGGTATCTAATTGAATTTAGACCTCTGGTCATATCACACACAAAAATTAACTCATAATGGATTATCGCTTTAATTCTAAAACTATAAAACTTCCAGAAAAAAACACAGGAGGAAAATTGTGATTTTGGCTTAGACAAAGAAATCTTAGATGCTAAAAAGTACAATCCTTGAAGAAAAAACTTATCCAAAATAACTGGACTTCACCAAAACTGGACTTTTTTGCTTTAAGAGATACCATAAAAAAAAAAAAATCAGAAAAATCAAAGACTTAAGAGAAAATATTTGTAAATCATATACCAAAAAAAGAATGTACATTTAGAAACTAAGCAAAGAACTTGTACAACTCAATAATAAAAGCCTAATCAAAAATTCAGCAAAAGATCTGAAGAGACACTTCAAAAAACTATGCACATATGTAAAGTACATGAATAAAATCTTCAACATCATTAGTCACTACAGAAATACACATTAAAAACACTGAGATAATACTTCATAGCCACTAGAATGACTATAATGGAGGAAATAATGAAAAAAGATACTAACAATACCAAGGATGTGGATAAACTAGAAAGTTCCTACATTGCTGGTGAGAAGGTAAACTTCTACAGCCACTTTGGAAAACTGTAATCTCTCAAAGTTAAGCTTAAAGTCACCATCTGACCCAGCAAGTCCACTCCAAGGTTATCTACTCAAAAAAGAAGAAAAAAAAAATTTTTAAAGAAACAAAAACATATGTCCACACAAAAACCTGTATATGAATGTCCATAGCAACATTATTCACAATAACCAGAGAACTGAATAACTGAAATATTCATCAACTATGAATGAACAAATAATTGTCATATATCCATATGACAGAACACTATACAGCAATGAAAAGGAAAAAATGCTGAAGTATAATACAACATGGACATAGCTCAAAAATCTTAGGCTAATTGAAAGATAGATGCTAAAGACTACATACTGCATAATCTATTTAAATTAACTATCCATAAAAGGTAAATCTGTAAAGAGGAAGCAAGTTAGTGATTACCTGAGGCTTAGGGACATGAATGGGAACTAACTATAATTGAGAAAAAAAGGGATATTTTTAGCATGATGGAAATGTTCTTTGATGAGTTAGTGGTACAACTTGAAATCTACTAGAACCCATCAAATTGTATATTTAAAAAAAGAATGTTACGCAGGCACATGAAAAGATGCTCAACATCACTAATCATCAAGGAAATGCAAATCAAAACCACAATGAGATATCATATCACACCTGTCAGAATGGCTAGCATCAAAAAGAACACAAATAACAATGTGAGCGAGGATGCTGGGAATGTAAATTAGTGTAGTCACTGCTGAGAACAGTATAGGAGGTTCTCAAAAAACTAAAACCTGGACTACTGTATGACTCAGCAATTCCATTCCTAGAAATATATCTGAAAAACAGCAATAATTTGAAAAGATACATGAACCCTAATGTTCATAGAAGCATTAAGGACAACTGCCAAGATAAGGAAGCAACTTAAGTGTCCATCAACAGAAGAATGGGTAAAGAAGAGGTGTGTGTGTATACATACACATACAAACAATGAGATACTACTCAGCCATAAAAAAAGAACAAAATTTTGCCATTTGCAACATGGATGGACTTCAAGAGTATTATGCTAAGTGGAACAAGTCATACAGAGAAAGACAAGTATTATAATGGTATCACCTATATGCAGAATCTTAAAACTACAACAAAAGAATGAATATAACAAAAAACCAGCGGACTCACAAACAGAACAAATTAGTCATTACTAGTGGGAGAGAAAACACAGGGGTAGGGGATTAAGAAGTATAAACTACTATGTATAAAATAAGTCAAGTATATACTGTACAACCAGGGAATACAATCAATGCTTTATAATAACTACAAGTGCAGCAAAACCCTTAAAAATTGTGAATCACTATATTGTACACCTGTGAAAGCGAAAGTCACTCAGTCATGTCCGACTCTTTGCGACCCCATGGACTATACAGTCCACAGAATTCTTTTCTCCAGGAGATCTTTCCAACCCAGAGATCAAACTCAGGTCTTCTGCATTGCCGATGGGTTCTTTACCACTAAGCCACCAGGGAAGCTACATCAGCTATACTTTAAAAAAAGTAAAAGAAAAAAGGGATGTTATGGCATACAAATTATTCCTCAATAAAACTGTTAAAAAAATGGAACCAAAGTACCACAAACACTAAAGTGATCACCACACTGTCTGGAAAATGCACATTTTTATAGAAAAGTGTCAAAAATTAAAATATAGCCAAGTATATAATTTTCAAGTCAACAGAGAGAACAGAAAAACAAAGTTTTTCTGAATAGTATTAAAAGGAGTTGTAGAGTTGGGGCATAGAAGGCAATAAACAAGCAGGTAAAAAGAATGCTCAAAACAGCAGAGTCACTGTTTACACATAAAATGTGCATATATGTGACATATATAATAATGTCTGTTGTCGTTCAGTTGCTAAGTTGGGTCCAACTCCTTGCAACCCTGCAGACAGTAGCACACCAGGCTCCCCTGTCCTTCAGTAACACTCGGAGCTTGCTCAAATTCATGTCCACTGAGTCAGTGATGCTACCTAACCATCTCACCCTCTGCTGCCCGTTCACATAAGAATGAAGTTTTCAATGAAATATTGTTAAACTGATTCTTTCGTTTTACTTTTCTCCATCGCACATTCCTTTTATACATACAGCCAAATCACTGAAACCTCACCTCCATTCCAAAAAGTCAAAATGAATTCTCTTTATGTTTAAAGTTTAAGAAACAAAGTTTTCCAACTCATAGTTTTTAAAAAGTGGCCTCATTATGAATAAACAAGATTATACAGATATACAGGGCACACACTTCCTTACTAGCTATGCACTCTTATTTGGAGGGCAAAAAATTTAAATTTTTTAAAAACAGGAAAACCTGATGATTCTGGAGCAAGACTGCCTGGGTTTTAAACCCCAATTCCATTACTTGGTAGTTCTGTGGCTTAAAAATGTTGTTCAATCTCTCTGAATTAGTTTCCTCATCTCTAAAATGGGGAAGGGGAGTGGGAGGAAAAGGACTGAAAAATAGTACCTACCTCACCCAGCTGCTGTGAGTTTTAAATGAAATAATTCACATAAAGTACACAGAAAATGCTTGACACAGAGTAAATGATCAAAATTACTTGATTCTTTACGATTCATCATTATTTAAGGGAACTGCAAAAACTTCCTCATATCCTAGACAATATTCCTTTAAAATGAAATGTAAATAACTGATAAAACACTGTAAAATGTAAAAACTTCACAATATTGACCAATGGATTAAACATAAAACCATAAATATTTATTGTAGTTGAGGAATTCATTTAACAGGCATTTAACTGAAAGCCTATATACCACGCACGGAAAAGATACACAGAAACTACTAGCATCCTTGATTAGCTGTTTCTTATGAAGGAGAAAAACAAATATAATGAGGTGTCTGTATATCTTATAAAACTGGGAATATTCCAAATTATAGAAAGATCTTATAAATCATTTGCCTGACCAATTCCCTTACCACCCCAAAATAAAAATATAGCAAAAGGAGCACAATCACTATAAACCCTTAAAGTCCCTTTAGGACATTAGAGTGTCCCAAAGTTAATATTAAAGAATCACCAATAAAATGTAGATATGCAGGCAAATTTGTTAAAACCCCTTGATAAGAGAACAACAAATACTTTGCTGTACATACTTTTACCATGTTTAAAAGAAATCATACCGTAAAGATAGACCATTAATCCTACTTCTAGAAATCGACCCAGAAGATACTTCCAATGATACAAAAATATATATATACAACAAAGTTATTCAATGCATCATTTGCAATTGCAAAATATCAGAAATCTAAATGCCCAGACAGCAAAGTGACTGAATAAACTGTTATATCTATACACAAAAAAGTGTTACATCTCTTATCAATTAAAAAAAGAATGGGGCACAAAGAGTGGAATGTTTATCTTCTCTGTATTTATCTTTTCATATAGCTGTGACTCTTAGAACCACATTAATGTTTCGTATAACCTTCATACACATCCCAAATAAACCATTAAACCCAACCACAATATGAGGAGAATTCAAACTGGAACACAAACACTAACAAATGAACCTAACTCCTTTATATATGAAAGATCACAATAAAGGGAATGAGAAAGAAAAAGAACCTCAGAAAAGTTTCTTGACTGATACTTAAAAAGAACTGAACATAAATAATGAGATATATTTAGTAAATGTTTTTCTCCTGGGGATTAGGGTCAACAGTTGACCTTTGAACAACATGGGTGTGAACTGTGCCTGCTCACTCACATGCTGGGTTTTTTCTCTTCAGGAGATATGTACCACAGTACTACAGACAGCTGTAAAGTTACATGCCAATTTTTGACTGTGGGGATAGTCAGTGCCCCAACCTCAGAGCTGTTCAAGGGGCAACTGTATTAGATATTTTAAAAATAAGTAAACATATTATATATAATAAAAGCTAGATTTCTCACTATTGAAGAAAGAAGTCATAAATAAAAAAAAACTAAAATGAACCCTGTGTTCTTAAAGTCAGGAAGTATCTGTATAAACTTACATTTTTTAATGTACGTAAGCAGACAAACATATATATGTACATTAGTTAATAACAAAACTTCCTACACCTGTTAAAAGAGCCTAGAAACAACAATATCAAAATGGTAATATACACACCTACATGAGAAGATGTTGGTTTTTAAACACCATTGTCCAACAAAAGGATCAAGGGCTCTTTGGAGAAGTGGTTATTGTTCCAAGGCTGCTGCTGCTGCTGCTGCTAAGTCACTTCAGTCGTGTCCGACTCTGTGCGACCCCAGAGACGGCAGCCCACCAGGCTCCCCCATCCCTGGGATTCTCCAGGTAAGAACACTGCAGTGGGTTGCCATTTCCTTCTCTAACGTGTGAAAGTGAAAAGTGAAAATGAAGTCGCTCAGTCACCCCATGGACTGTAGCCTACCAGGCTCCTCCGTCCAGGGGATTTTCCAGGCAAGAGTACTGGAGTGGGGTGCCATTGCCTTCTCCAGTTCCAAGGCTAGGGCAGGAAAAACACAAGATATGCCTATAACATTTTGTGATGTCAGAAAGAGTGTTCAAAAAGAGATGGAGACTTGTTCAAAGAATTCAGGAGTCAACTCAAAGGAGTTCCTAAAGGTCAAAGGTAGAAACTTTGAGTCAACAAAATAATGATAATTGGATTTTGACTCATTGAACAGAATATCCAAGTCCATACTGATATAAAGAAATGAATTAATAAATGGAACAGGGGTCAGGGAGGTGAATGACAGATTTTCATCACAAAAGAATTCAAAGAAATAAATGTTGAAAGAATGGGCAAAACAGAAAACCACTATTAGGCAAACATCACAGTAATAATGCTGAATGCAAAGTGGGTGAAATTCAAATAAGATCTGCAAATTAGTTAATAGTATTGTACTAAAGTGAATTTCTTGGTTTTAATAATTGTATTTTGGCCATACAAGATGAAATGACTTTAGGAGAAGCTAGATGAGGGGGTATATGGGAAATCTACTATTTTTGGCCAAATTTTCTGTAGATCTAAAATTAGTTCAAAATTAAAAGTTAAAAAAAAATTAAGTCTGTTGTATTTTACAATGATTTAAAAGAGAACACTTAAGACCAATTTCATTTTATCATATTGAATACTGAATTTAACCATAAAAAATAAAGGTATATGGTTAAGTTACAATTTGAAACTCTGTTTTAAGACTGAAGCTATGAAATGGGGCAACACTCCTTCATTCGGTCTTCAACAAAAAATCTAACACTTCTTTGTTTCTACTACCATTTTGTTCCACGATGGAAAACATCTACTTGCAAGAAGAAATATAAACTACATAAACAACAACAGGCTCAAGAGGAAGTTGAAAAACATGAAAAATTATTTAATGACAGTACTCTTGAAATTACATGTCTGTAAAGACCACCACAGTAACCCCGTAATGAAGTCTGTTTCTCGGGGAAAATCAGAGGAAGGCTCACCTGACAAGCAGCTAGAACTGTGGGCTCTTTTGTGTGCATGGGATTATACTCTTGGTTATTTTTTTTGGGGGGGGGGGGGGTGGGCTGAGAGAAAAAGTTTTCAACTAAAAATATATACAGTTGATCAAAATTTACTGAAGAAAAAAATCTATATTTTTAGGCAATCTTTTAAAATCTGTTCTCTATTCTGAATTTTCCATTAACTTGTGGGGATTCAGGCTCATCCCCTTATTACTAAGATACACATTCATAAAATTTTTACAGTTGTGCTGCTCTAGTTACAAATAGCTTCTACTTTTCTAGGACATAATTTCACTTTGTTTAAGTAAGAATTCATTAAAGAAGCTATAAATAACCTTTAAATATTTAGCCATGAATAGAGGGTGGACTGGCATTGATGGCTATTTTAGTACTAATGCAGAATGCTTTTTAAAAGCTACATTTTAGCATGCATCAAGCTAATGATTAACACTTCCAAGTGTAATTTTCAATGTTAGAATAAATTTCTCTTTATTTTAAGGAGTTCTGCCAAAAGTAAATATGTTATTCAATTATTTACTAGTAGGAAAGTAACCTTAAAGAACGAAAATGTTCAGAAGATTAAAACATAAAATTTCTGACTTAAGAAAATTTGCTTATGTATTTCTATCATCTAGACAACTTTTCCTTCTCTCCCAAAATAAAATGTCACTTAAAACTGCACACACTAGGGGAGAATTGCCTAGGGAATCATAAGAATTCAAGGATCCACTGTACGGTGCATGTAGCATATATATGAAAGACATTTTTATATTGAATTCTGAATCATAAAGTTGACAACATTTTAGAGACCAAGTTTCATAAAATTTTTACTTAAAAAAAAAAAGTTTTACAAAATACCGTTCTTTCAACCAAAGAAACTTTCTGTTGGGTACATGGAGCTTTCTACCATAGAGGTTATAGAATAACAGTCAGTCAAACAGGGACAGATTTTTTAAATAGCCACCTAGCTGCAAAACCTACAAGAAGTAGATTTTTTTTTTAAAGTGCCTTTAAAAGGGTAAAGAAAGTAATATAATTGTTGAATCTATTTGAAATTTTAAAAGTTTCTTTAAAATGGTCCATATGGTGTGCACAATATCGCAGCTGGAACAAAACTGCCAGTATTTAGTTTGAAACACAAAAACAACACATATGAACGGCATTCTATGAAAAATAATTCAAAATGCTGCCACTGTATGACACAGCAAACCTAAACAATGAGTGTTGATGGTATTCAGAGAATTAACAAAACAAGCTGAAAATTAAAAGTATTTAAATATTTACTTTGATTTCTTTTTAATACCACTGATAAGAGTAACAGAACTTGCTGCCAAATTTACTCAGGATGCCTTATTTCAAATTACATGTAACATATTTTGCTATACATTTTCTAAACACTTGCAAAACTAGGTTTTAGGATGTAAACTCCCACTTCCTAGGCAGGCCCTAGTTTTTCTGCTGCAGTCTGGCAGCTTTGAACTTTGAAACCCTCTTCGTAGTTCCTTCTGATACTTCTGACAGAACTTCTTTTCGTTCTGGAATGGTGGGTAGCACAGGATGAGCCATGGCTGGGTGTGGTGTTAAGGAGGGTGACAAAAACTCTTTTTCTATTACAGTTCCAGAAAAAGCCTAAAAGACAACAAAATCAGATTATGATAACAAAACACAAATAAGATGCCTACAAAATCTTTATCCTGCATTGCACTGCCAATCAGACATTTCTTTTCATTAGATTTTCTGATACACAAAACTACAACAACAAAATACACATTGCTCATAGAAATCAAGTACCATTAAAAAGTATCTTAATTATATCACCAAATATAAGTAGATGTTTAACAGTACACATGTTAAGAAACCAAAATGTAAAAAACATGTTCATGTGGAATTTTCAAAAAATGGGTAAATAAAAGGTCCTCAACTTTCATACATTCATTCCATTTATATCCAGATCATGCTGTGAAAAATAATGTATTAAAATTAAAAATTCTATTACAGCGTCAAACACCAACTGATGAATGAGCTATCCTATGGTGGCCATGCTGCCTGCAAGCCTACAGCCTAGTTTCAGCCGCAGTGACATCTCTTAGGTGGTGTCCACTTACGCAATTATTTGATTATTTTATTGCATCTTGCCTCAATTTTATTTGAGGTCAGTGGAAACAGAAAATTAAAAGTGCTGGTGCCAGTGGAAATAATTGTCTACCTCAAATTTTAATGCAATAAATAACAGAAAACAAGACACCACAAAAATTATTCTTTTATTTCAACCCCCTATTTGCTGGACATTTTTTCTTTTTGTCTACTGTAGTGTATATATAATGTGTACAAAATGTATGTATAAATGTGTATACTGTGTACAAAATGATGGAAATAAAACCAAAGACAGGTCTTTTCTATATCTTTCTAGGGAGAGATCCATCAAAATCAAGTTGCTATGATTTTTTTTAAACATTTCTAGTATTTGGAATCTCCTTACTTTCATCTTCTAAAAACTCATTATGTACAAACTTAAATTTGACACACATTTGACACGCAAACTGTCAAGTATATTTTACTCTCCTTTGTCTACCAAGTGAACAAATCAGTTAAGACAATGTATCACTTGAGTAGTTTAAAAAGCCAATCTGCTCCAGCTTGCCCCACCAAAGGAGAACCAAGAATGCCCTGACCCTCCCACACTACTGTGAGACCCTGCGTGGAGTACAGCTTTTTAAAGGGAATTCAAAGTCTACTTTTCTAAAAACTCTATTTTATCATGATGAGTACAGAGCCTCCTTATTATACAAAAAATGCTCTTGAAAAAGAATATTTTAACATTTAAAGATATGGAAAAATATCTTTCAAAGTACTTTCCATAATCATGAACTATTTATTTTGATATTAAAAAATTTATAGCATCTAGATGCTAACTGTAACAGTTCAATACAAAATGCAAAGCTATTAAATAGGATGAAATGAAAATAAACTCTAGACTTGAATTCTAACTATATCATGATACATTAACTCCTTACTAAAACCTAATTTTTAGATACTTAAAAACAGCAAAAGTCTATCACTTGTTTTTCTAACAGTATGGAAGACTATTAAATAAGATACTTCTCCAGGTCAAATGAGATAATTATATTGGGAGAAGAGAAGGAGAATATTCTAATCATACAAACTGTACCTAAATACTAATGATCTCTCGATTGCCAATTACTATTTAGTATCATTTGTACCACCTAGGGACATTTAGCACAAGCAACAGAAGTTTTACGTATGTTTACTCATATACAAAGATAAATATTTTAATATGTCTTTGTCATATACTCAAATGGGTATTATCAGTTTGATAAGGGCCTGAGTTCCCCAGTCTTCCCAAATACTTTTTAAATTAAAATCTGAAATACCCACTAAACACAAGAATAAAAAAATCAAGTGTGGGAATAATGGAAACCATAACATTCTTATTTTGATATCTCCCAGTATCACTCTTTTCCCCATACACAAAACTGTGTGTAACATGGTGGGTAACAGTGTATGTGTGCACTCATTTTTCTGAGGGGAGGATCTACAGCTCTCACTAGACTGTAAAATGGTTCCATAACTTCCAAGAGTTAAAAATTTCACTGGCACAAGCCAAAATACAGAAGAACTATAGATAATTATCTGTCATATGTACTTATTTTCTTCTTTAACTCTACCAAAGCATTTAAAAGAGAAAAGTATAATCTGTTGGGCCTCCCCAGTGCCTCAGTGGTAAAAAAGAATCCGCCTGCCATGCAGGAGACGCAGGTTCGTCCCTTGGGTCGGGAAGATCTGCTAGATGAGGAAATGGCAACCCACTCCAGTTTTCTTGCCAGTAAAATCCCATGGACAGAGGAGCCTGGCAGGCTTCAGTCCACAGGGTTGCAAAGAGTCAGACACCACTGAGGGACTGAGTGTGCACACAGCCATGCACATAATCTGCTACCTGAACTATTTTAATTTTATAACATTGGCTATAAGTCTGGTCTAGTGGAATTTATTTTTAAAAAGCTGCTAAATTATTTTCTAGCCATGAGACTTTTCTATTGGTGCAGTGATTAAGACTCCATGCTTCCACTGCAGGGGACATGGGTTGGATCCCTGGTTTGGAGAACTAAGATCCCACAAGCCACACAGCGTGGCCAAAAACAAACAATTTTCTAACCAAAAATGAAATACATATTCTAATTAAGATACATTAAAATTCCTATTTCACAGAAATAGAACTTCAAGAGTGGTAATACTCTGTTACCAAAAAATTTCACACTATTTTATCTGAATACCTATATTGTTTTTGCTAAGGACTGTGTGCTGTGCTAAGTCGCTTCAGTCATGCCCGACTGTTTGAGACCCCATGGACTGTAGCCCACCAGGCTCCTCTGCCTGGGATTCTCCAGGCAAGAACACTGGAGCTGCTAAGGACTTTTATAAATTATTAATTACCAGAAAAATTACAAGCCCATGATTAATTAGGCTCTATGACTTCTGAAACTAAATATATGTATAAACCAAAGAAGCTACAAAATAAACAATGCCATTACTCTGTCAATTAATGTCAATAAATAGCTATACAAAGTAAAATAATTTAAAGACAATAAGATTAATCATTCATAGACCACATCTGGAAGATACAGCAGCTACAATTTTTTAAGTCTTTTCAACTCCCAAAATAACTATGTACAATGGGGAAAGTTTGAAGTTGCATATCCCTTTGAAATGGAGCTACCACTACCTTTTTAACTCTCCAAGATACTTTATGAAATGAAGAATTAAAGATCTCCACAAACCTCAGGTGTTACTGATAAAGGCAAAGGTTTCTTTTGATGATTTTCTTGTTGTTCTTCTTCCAAAATGCTCTCACTAGCATCACTACAAGCAGCCTCTTCACAGCTAACGCTTCTTAAAACTCCCCGTCTATCATCAAAATCAGCAGCACTGCTTTCACTGGTATCACTGCAAACACTGTTCTCTCTACTTCGAGACTTCAGGATTGACTTACGAGGGACATATTCTCCATTCACGATATCAACAAAGACCCTAAAATACAAAAATTATATATACACTCTTCAGTCAACATAAAACATGATAAATTTATAATGGTTTTTTAAAAAGTCTTTTCCAGAAATTAATTTAAAATATTTTATTCAAACATATCCAAAATTTTCACTATCACAGTAATTTTGTGGCCTCAAATGACACCTTATATTATCAATATTTCTAAAAAGTATAATTTTTTGACCCAATAAAATACAGCAGTTTATTTATAAGCATGTTCTGGGTGACAACAGCATGATTGTTTTGTACAAAAAAATGTACATATATTTTTGAAGTCATTTAGCAATTTTCACTATTTTACAAATAAGGGTCATGAAAATAGTATTTTCAAATGACAGCTTTCTCAGCAAACATTACAACAAAAAAGTCAAAGCGCGTACGTAGACTCTGTGAAAAGGTAAACCACATGGCTAACTAAGCACTGCCAAAGGTTTGGTAGCAAAGTGCTGCCCCAGCACACCAGAAACACAGACTTTCATTTCTAAAGTTAACATACAATTTTTGACCAGATTGGGAATGTTTTAAAAGCACTAGTGAAGAGGGGAAGTGCAAAAACACCGAGCAATATTCTACTTGCTTTGAACTGGGAAACTGCGTTGGGGCTCAGCAGCTCCTGTGAGAGCCTTTAAAACACAGAGCTAACTCTTATCAAAATACCTCACTTTCCAGTGAGAGACTTTGTGTTACGAGCAACCTTTTCCTGTAAATACTCAGTTGCAAAAAGGGAGTAGGGAAGAGCAGACTGCTCTGCTGTCTATGAATACCACTCACTTGTAAATGTCAGCAGGAGTCCTGATCATAGGCAGCTCTTGGGGAGAATGACCACTGCCAGAACTGTTCTTTCGCTTACGCTTGGCTTCTTCTTTTTTTTCACTGAATTTTAAGGTGGTATTTTTTCCAGTATTTATACGGACCTAAAAATTTCACAGCAAAAAAATCACTATCCTTTTGAGAAATTAAGGTCAACACTAAAACCAATAAACTCTACAATTAAGGAAATAATAGTAATAGAGGCAGTTTACATATTTTGACACTGAAATCATGTGCATTATCAGTTAAGACCTAAAAAGTCCTTACTTTATCATACTTCTACAGCATTACTTCTTGAATCATGGGTCCCCAAACCCTGGGCCACGGACTGGTATCAGTCTGTGGCCTGCTAGGAACTGGGCTGCACAGTAGGAGATAAGCAGCAGGCGAGCAAGCGAAGCTTCATCTGTATTTATAGCTGCTCCCCATCGCTCACACTACTTCCTGAGCTCGGCTTCCTGTCATATCAGCAGCAGCATAATAAACGTAATGCACTTAAATCATCCCCAAATCACTCCCCCCCATCCAGCCCCATCCATGGAAAACCTGTCTTCCATGAAACCAGTCCCTGGTGCCAAAAAAGGTTGGGGACTAGTTTTAAATGACCATTCTAGTCATCAGCAACTATTATTATACAAAAAGCAAAATACATACAAACTAAATGCTAGATTATCATAAGCTTTCACATCACCCATTACTTTGATATAAGTTTTTGGCTTAAATTATGCATTTCAAAACAAAGAGCACAATTAACACAAAATAAATACTCAGTAAGAATATAAAATTTAAGTCATAAAAACAATATGAGATAATGCTTAACTATTTAAAATTTTTAAATACCTCTAATTTTTAAAAATTTAAGGATCAAAAAAATAAAATCAAAGCTATTCAGGATTAACACATTATTCTTCTATCCCTACTCGGCATTTATACCATCTTTCCATATTAATGACTGTTCTTCCCCACAACATTCCTGTAAATATTATTTATTCTTCCTGCTTTATCTAAATGAAAACCAACTTAAAGCTTGAAAAGAAAACCACAAAACATAATTTTTTTTCTGGTAATAGGTCAATTTTTTCCAAAGAATTCACAAGATGTTCTTTTAGTCTGAAGTATGGGAATATATATTTTAAAAAACCATATAATTATTTCACTTCACATTAGAGTAGGGAACACTTAAAAGGACCTAAGAAATAGTAAATATGGTTTAAATATGTTTCATTAAATAATAATCACAGGCACTTAAGACTGATAACCACAGACCGTTAACTTTGATACAGGCAACCCCTACAAGGGTAGCTTATAGCTAAAAAAAAGAAAAAGAAAAAAGCAAGGCACTAAATTAAAACAAAAGGGTCCCTGTTTTATTACTAACTCACTCTATGGTCTTCTATGCCTTAAGTTTCCTTGAGAAAGACAAATTAGAAAGATGAAATTCCCAGTGGCTCCTTAAAGCAGTATTATGAGGCCAAGAGAGCAAGGGAATGAGTTTAAGGTCCTTCCTTCAGTGAGATCCAACCTGCTTTGATCTGGGATTTAAAAACTGGGGATTCTACAATAAGTAAAGAGGGAACAAAAAGTCTTTTGATACTAAGAAAAGCTGTATTAGAAGCTCTCGCTCTAGTAACCCCCAGCTCTAAAATACCAAAACTCTATAAAGTCCTGAATACCCAGAGATGCTTATATTTACTTTGTGAGAAATGGAACGAATTTTTATTTCCTGATAAATTTTTCCTTTTTGCTCGTCATGCTCCTATTCATTATATGCTCACACAGAAACAACCTGATATAATTAAAAATTTAACTAATGCCAGTTACTTTCATCATAAATATACCCAAATACTCATTTGATCTCCTTCCCGACCACCAAATTTCAAATTGTACTGTGGCTTCAAGGGAACAGACCAATACCAGCTAACTATCTAGACTTTTTTCTTTTTCTCTTTCAGATAAAACTGGTCATAACAAGAGGCAAAAGATGGTTTTCTTGTTTGGTATTATCAACAATATTAATCCCTGTTACTACTGTTCTTTTAAAGAGCTTTGTAGATGATCATTAATATTCAAATCATATGAAAAAATTAGTAAAGTTAAAAGTATACAAACCCTCTTAGGTTCAACAGTGTGAGAAAAATATATTGTTGGTATAGAATTATCTTCAACCCCTAAGGTATCATGGTCATTTTCATTATCACCACCACCATCATCATCATCATCATCATCATCTTCATTACTGTGGTAAGAATTTGAACCATTCACTGAATAGTTCAATGGACTATTCACTTGACCATTGAAGAGTTCTGAATTTGTAAGACTGTTATAACAATTGCTGAGGGTGAGAGAGTCTGTTACTTGATGCATTATATTCACATTTATGTTCTGATCTTCCTTTTCCTCTTCAGAGGACATATCTTCTCCATTTGCAATCACAGTATCAGGCTTACTACTAACAGTAAAGAAAAACAAAACAAGGTCAAACAAATACATTAGGATTTTTTCAGTTAATTTCAATGGGTAAAAAATAAGGTTTTGCATAGAATATTTTTAAACTAGATTTCTAGGTTAATAAAAATGTTTTGAAATGAATGAAAAAATGGTTTCTATGCTAATTCTATACTGTAGCTATTCAAACATAAGTAGAATATTTTTTCATCTTTGCAAGGAAGATATTAGTCATATAAAATAAAATACAATAAAATAATACAATCATAAATTAGCACAAAATTCACAGAGAATGTTATCTCTATTTGAAGACCAGAAATTATAGTCACAGAATTGTAAATATTCTAATTTTCTATTTTCATAATCAAAGTATTTTATAAGCATGTATTGTTATAATTTTTAAACTAAGACTTCTACATATGTACATGATTTATACACCTACATACACATTTCCCATGCTTCATTCTACAAAGAATTCAAGGACCTTATAAAAATAACAAAACCAGAAATGCAATAGAATGGAAACATCATGCAAAAATTGAAAAAGAATCACAAGGAAGAAAATCACAAGATTCAAAACTGATTTACAAAAATGAAACAGTATCAGTTAATTAAAAAGACCTAAGTACAGCTGAAATTGTAGTGAAAATAATACTCTTTGTGTCTTATTTTTCACAGTAACTAACTCTGCATACCATTTAAGTAAAATAATACAGTAACACCTTTCACTAAGCACTCTGACAATTCCGAGTAAGCACCACTGTGCATCTCAAACGGTAACTGGGTCAAGCTTTTCATACTTATAACTACTTGACCAGATGACAAATTCTGTTGTTGCTTAGTTGCTAAGTTATGTCAGACTCTTTGGTAACTTCATGGACTATAGCCCACCAGGCTCCTCTGTCCCTGGGATTCTCCAAGCAAGAATACTGGAGTGAGTTGCCATTTCCTTCTACAGGGGATTTTCTCGACCCAGGGATCAAACCCGCATCTCCTGCTTTGCAGGCAGATTCTTTACCACTGAGTCACCAGGGAAGCCCAGATTACAAACTATATGCTCAATAAGCAAAAAAGTTTGCAAAGGAAAGCAAGGATAAACACTTTATAGCCACAAACTTAAACTGAAGCATTATTTTTCTTTTTAACAAGTCATTCAAACATACTACATTATCTTAACTACAGTAAAAAAATAACTCATTTAAAATGTAATACGTAAAGTATCCATAATTATAAATATCTGGTATCTTAATTTATTATACAAAATATGGCTGAAATCTTATAATAAGAAACAAGTATATTGATTTTAAGTATTTCTATTACACACATATGTATGGGGCATGTGCATGAACACATTGACCTAAAGGAAGATATTCTAGAGAATTAATATTTGCCTTAGAGTGGTAGGGTTATTGATATTTTAGTATAATGTGCTTTTCTGTATTTTATTCAATGGGCACATATTTTATAAGGAAATGTGTGTAACGAAATTTGTCATTAGGTACCTATCAATATCAATTTCACCCAGCAATTCTTCTTGTCTCTCTAGTTCTTCAAGTCGATCCCACAGTTCCTTATCAGCAAGCAGATCCTTGGATTTTAGGTCATTTGCAAATTCTGCTTCAAAAATATCTGAAGTTTTTGGTTTGGAGTGAGGTTTATGAGCAATTCGATGTTTTGCTATTTAAAAAAGAAAAGGACATGGCCATTAACAGCCAATTTTTGAAAAGCACAAACCTAGACATAATGAGACTTTCTTTTGAGGTGAGGAGGATGTTGAGAAAGAGCAAGACATGATTTTTAAGCCAAACAGTAGAGTTCCAATGATGTATGACTCTTAGAATCCTGTTTAGTTCAAGGACCAAGCAGTGCCAGCATCCCTGGAGAACACTTCTCAAGTGCAGACTCTCAGGGCCTCCCCAGACCTGCTGAATCAGAATCTGTATTTTAACCAGAGCCCCAGAGAATTCACATGCACATTAAAGACTATAAAGAGCTGCCTGAGAGCTTCAAAAATGCATAAGCAGAAATGGTCACAATGCACTCTAGTTATAACGCAAAATTCAACACAAGTAATACCCATCTTCCATCCTTACTCAAGAGAATTTAGTTACTAAAGTAACACATAAAAGCCTTGTCACAGGATACTTTCAATTCTAAGGCACTGCCAGACGAATACCCTAGGAGAAATCTATGGAGCCTAATCCTGGGAAAATTCTACTATAATTTTATATATGAGTATTTATAGCTTTTAAATTGCTTCATCTTATTTATAATCCTCATGTGAGGCAAGAGATGGAAGAAATCAGAACTCACATCTACCTGCTTTTCATTTGAAAAAAATAATCTTTTTAAAAAGCAAATTAAAGCTTTGAAAAAGGCAATGGGAGGAAGTCTACAATGCTGTAATGTGACATGGTGCTAACCACACGACCTCCATCATATATTCAAATTTATAGAACTATTTTCTAAACTTGAAAATATCAAAATTATATTTCATAGCCTATTCTCTATTACCATTATTGATAAAATAGTATTAAAAAGTTTTACGTTTCAAACTTATAAATTACATATTGACAAATCTTTCAACTGTCACCAAAAAATCTTAAGTTGCTTTTCAACTCTAACTTAGATATATATCTCTTTTATTTCACCTTCCAACGCCACATACTACTATATAACCTGTGTGGCTAGAACACAGCTTCTAAAATCACTTATTTCATCTAACAAATTCTCTTCAGAGTCAATTATTAAAATATGAATTCTAATAACCAAACTAAATGTTAAAAGTTTTCTACAGTAGTAAATTATAAACCATTTCTGTTAA
Source organism: Muntiacus reevesi (assembly GCF_963930625.1). NCBI lineage: Eukaryota > Metazoa > Chordata > Mammalia > Artiodactyla > Cervidae > Muntiacus > Muntiacus reevesi. The sequence goes on along the minus strand of NC_089250.1, from coordinate 252,800,314 downwards.
TGGTTTAACTTCAATTTAATTTTAAACTTTAAAAATTTTCATGACTAGAACACTTTACAGCAGACCAGAGGACCACTGCCTTTATAGAAGTAAACCTAAACACACAATTGATCTTCAATTCAGCAAGAGAAAGTTATTATATAAACCTGGGAACAACCTGTGTATGGCAATGCCCGGCATCCAACATAAAATGAATGG